>NC_080380.1:49983003-50283003 GCF_014773155.1 Arachis stenosperma
TTTGGGAGGCTGGCCATTCGGCCATGCCTAGACCTGGTTCTTATGTATTTTCAACGGTGGAGTTTCTACACACCATAGATTAAGGGTGTGGAGCTCTGCTGTACCTCGAGTATTAATGCAATTACTATTGTTCTTCCATTCAATTCCGCTTATTCTTTACAAGATATCACTTGTTCTTCACCTATGAACAAGGTGACTGACAACCATTCTTGTTCTACAAGCATCTGAGGCTTAGTGAATATCTCTTGGATTTCCGATTGCACGATGCATGGTTGATCGCCTGACAACCGAGTGCTCGCCTGACAAACGAGCCAGCCATTCCGTGAGTCAGAGTCTTCGTGGTATAGGCAAGAACTGATGGCAGCATTCAAGAGAATCCGGAAGGTCTAACCTTGTCTGTGGTGTTCTGAGTAGGATTCAATGACTGAATGACTGTGACGTGCTTCAAACCCTGAGGGCGGGGGCGTTAGTGATACGCAAAAGAATCACTGGATTCTATCCGCGCCTGATTGAGAAACCGACAGTGAATTCCGCTATGCCGTGACAGGACATATGCAATCGCTTTCACTGAGAGGATGGGAGGTAGCTGCTGACAACAGTGAGACCCTATACTAGCTTGCCATGGAAAGGTAAGAAAGGATTGGATGAAGGCTGTAGGAAAGCAGAGAGACGGAAGGGAAGGCATCTTCATACACTTGTCTGAAGCTCATACACCAATGATATACATAAGTATCACTATCTTTATCTTCTATGTTATTTTCGTTCATCACCATATTATCTGAGTTTGCCTGACTAAGATTTACAAGATGACCATAGCTTGCTTCAATACTAACAATCTCCGTGGGATCGACCCTTACTCACGTAAGGTTTTATTACTTGGACGACCCAGTGCACTTGCTGGTTAGTTTGTGCGAAGTTGTGTAATGCCATGTATTAAGCGCACCAAGTTTTTGGAGCCATTACCAGGGATATGAGAGTTGTGAAAAAGTATAGTTCACAATTTCGCCGACCAAGTTTTTGGCGCGTTGCCGGGATTGTTCATGTTTTGAGCAAGCTTTTGGTAACACAGAGCCAAGATCCGGCAACAACATCAAATTTTTGGTGTTATTGCCCGGGATTGTTTAGGCTGGACAACTGACGTTCATCTTGTTGCTTAGATTAGGTATTTTTTTTCGAAATTCTTGAAGGTGAATTCTAGAGTTTCATGATGATTTGTTGAAATCTGGCTGCTGAGAAGCCATGTCTAATCTGATTGGACCGAGGTTTCAACTTATCACCACAAGAGCTTGTTGATTTCGTATCAATCTTGCTGTTGGAGCAGTGATTTGCTAAGGCTTGGCTGACCTTGGTCATGTCTAGTGTTTTGGACCGAAGCTCTTTGAAAGCTTGGCTGGCTGTGAAGCCATGTCTAATTCCTGGACCGGAGCCTTAGACTAGCATTGCACTGATTCCTGGAATTCTCATTAAGAATTTTGATACTTTTTTTTCACCTTAATTTTCGAAAAATACAAAAAAAATTTGCAAAACCATAAAATCCAAAAATATTTCTTGTTTGAGTCTAGAGTCTCATCTTAAGTTTAGTGTCAAATGCATGTTTTTTGTTATTTTTCGAATCATGCATATATTTCTTTGTTTTGATCTTTGAATTCTATTGACTTGAAGTATTTTGTGTGTCTCATATGCATTTTCATGTTGTAGTGTCATAGTACACAAACTGCTAAGTTTGGTGTCTTGCATGCATTGTTAATTGATTCCTTTTGCATTTGATTATCAAAAAATCCAAAAATATTTTTAATTTGTGTCCTTTCAAGTCAATGATACAAAGAATTGAAGATTCAAAACATGCTGCAGAGGAATTATACAGAAAAAGATGAGCATTCAAAAATGCCCAGGAAGAAGGGCAGACTGGCGTTTAAACGCCAGCCAGGGTACCTGGTTGGGCGTTTAAGCCCAAAAAGGGTGCATTTTGGGCATTAAACGCCAGAATGTATACCATCTGGGGCGTTTAACGCCAGGATGGTGCTAGGGGGAAGATTTTGTTTTCAAATCAATTTTTTCAAATTTTTTCAAAATCAAATCTTTTTCAAATCAATCTTTTCAATCAAATGTTTTCAAAATCATTTCTTTCCTTTTTAAAAGATACTTACTAACAATTAATGATTTGATTGAACATCACAAGATTGTTACCTTTTCTGTTGAGAAAGGTTGAATGTTTCAAATCATATCTTTCTTGTTAAGCAAGTCATTCATTTTTAAAATCATATCTTTTCAAATAGTTTTCAAAATCATATCTTCTCAATCACATTTTTTTTAATCTTTTTAACCACATCTTTTTCAAAACAGTTTCAATCAAATCTTTTTAATTTCTAATTTCAAAAACCTTTTTCAAAAATCACTTGGTTTCTTTTCCACTTTTATTTTCGAAAATTAATTAATGTTTTTCAAAATAACTTCAAAATTTTCACTTGATTTCGAAAATAAACTTCCCTCCTTCCCACATCCTTCTATTTATGGAGTGCCACTCCTTCTCAATGCACAATTCGAACCTTATTAACTAAAGTTCGAATTTATCTTCTCCTTCTTCTTTCTATTTCTCTTTTCCTCTGACACTTAAAGGAATCTCTATACTGTGACATAGAGGATTCCACATTTTCTTGTTCCCTTCTCTTCATATGAGCAGGAGCAAGGACAAAGGCATTCTTGTTTGAAGCTGATCCTGAACCCGAAAGGACTTTGAAGAGAAAGCTAAGAGAAGCCAAAGCACAACTCTCTTTAGAGGACCTGACCGAATTCTTCAAGGAAGAAAACATGGCAGCAGAAAACAACAACAATGCAAACAATGCAAGGGAGGTGCTGGGTGACTTTACTGCACCTACTCCTGATTTTTATGGGAGAAGCATCTCTATCCCTGCCATTGGAGCAAACAACTTTGAGCTTAAGCCTCAATTAGTTTCTCTAATGCAACAGAATTGCAAGTCCAGGACTTCCAATGGAAGATCCTCATCAGTTTTAGCTGAATTCTTGCAAATCTGTGACACAGTCAAGACTAATGGGGTTAACCCTGAGTCTATAGACTGATGCTATTCCCTTTTGCTGTAAGAGACAGAGCTAGAATATGGTTGGCTCTCAACCTAAAGAAAGCCTGGACTCATGGAAAAGCTAGTCAATGCCTTCTTGGCAAAATTCTTTCCACCACAAAGATGGAGTAAGCTTAGAGTGGAAGTCCAAACCTTTAGACAAAAGGATGGAGAATCCCTCTATGAAGCTTGGGAAAAGATACAAACAATTAATCAGAAAATGTCCTTCTGACATGCTTTCTGAATGGAGCATCATAGGTATTCTCTATGATGGTCTCTCTGAACTATCTAAGATGTCCTTGGATAGCTCTGCAGGAGGATCTCTTCATCTGAAGAAGACGCCTGCAGAAGCTCAAGAGCTGATTGAAATGGTTGCAAATAACCAATTCATGTACACTTCTGAAAGGAATCCTGTGAACAATGGGACTAATCAGAAGAAAGGAGTTCTGAGATTGATGCTCTGAATGCCATACTGGCTCAGAATAAGATATTGACTCAACAAGTCAATTTGATTTCTCAAAGTCTGTCTGGAATGCAAAATGCACCAAACAGTACTAAGGATGCTTCATCTAAGGAAGAAGCTTTGATCCTGAGAACCCTTCCATGGAAGAGGTGAATTACCTAGGAGAACCCTATGGAAACACCTATAATTCTTCATGGAGAAATCACCCAAATCTCTCATGGAAGAATCAAGGAGAGACCTCAACAAGGTTTCAATAACAATAATGGTGAAGAAACAGGTTTAGCAATGGCAAGCCTTTTCCATCATCTTCTCAGCAACAGACAGAGAGTTCTAAGCAGAATACTTCTGACTTAGCAACAATGGTCTCTGATCTAATAAAGACCACTCAAAGTTCATGAATGAAACAGGTCCTCCATCAGAAATTTGGAAGGACAAGTGGGTCAGCTGAGCAAGAAAGTTACTGAACTCCCTCCTAGCACTCTCCCCCAAGTAATACAGAGAAAATCCAAAAGGAGAGTGCAAAGCCATAGACATGTCCGAATTCTGGGAGGAAGGAGAGGCAGTGAACGCCACTGAGGAAGACCTCAATGGGCGTGCACTGGCCTCCAGTGAGTTCCCCAATGAGGAACCATGGGAATCTGAGGCTCAAATGAGACCATAGAGATTCCATTGGACTTACTTCTGCCATTCATGAGCTCTGATGAGTATTCTTCCTCTGAAGAGGATGAGTATGTTACTGAAGAGCAAGTTGCTAAATACCTGGAGCAATCATGAAACTAAATGACAAGTTATTTGGAAATGAGACTTGGGAGGATGAACCCTCCCTTGCTCACCAAAGAACTGGATGACTTGTCTAGGCAGAAACTACCTCAAAAGAGGCAGGATCCTGGGAAGTTTTCTATACCTTGTACCATAGGCACCATGACCTTCAAGAAGGCCTTGTGTGACTTAGGGTCAAGTGTAAACCTCATGCCCCTCTCTGTAATGGAGAAATTAGGGATCCTTGAGGTGCAAGCTGCAAGAATCTCATTAGAGATGGCAGACAATTCAAGAAAACAAGCTCATGGACTTATAGAGAATGTTTTGGTGAAGATTGAAGACCATTACATTCCTACTGATTTCATAGTCCTAGAGACTGGGAAGTGCATGGATGAATCCATCATCCTTGGCAGACCATCCTAGCCACAGCAAAGGCTGTATTGATGTTGATAGAGGAGAGTTGATCATTCAAGTGAATGAAGAATCCATGGTGTTTAAGGCCCAAGGATATCCCTCTATCATCATGGAGGAAGCATGAAGAGCTTCTCTCAAAACAGAGCCAAACAGAGCCCCCACAGTCAAACTCTAAGTTTGGTGTTGGGAGGCCACAACCAAACTCTAAGTTGGTGTTGAAACCCCACATTCAAACTCTAAGTTTGGTGTTGGGAGGTTCAACACGGTTCTGAGTGTTCTGAGGCTCCATGGGAGTCCTCTGTCAAGCTAATGACACTAAAGAAGCGCTTGTTGGGAGGCACCCAATGTTTTATAATTAATTATTTTCTTTTGTTATTTTATCTTTTTTTGTAGGTTGATGATCATAAGAAGTCACAAAAACAATGAAAAAAGCAAAAACAAAATGAAAAACAGGAAGAAAACAGCACACCCTGGAGGAAGATGCTGCTGGCGTTCAAACGCCAGTCAGCCTAGCAGTTGGGCGTTTAACGCCCAGTCTGGCACCTTTCTGGGCGTTTAACGCCAGAAAAGGGCACCAGACTGGCGTTAAACGCCAGTAAAGGGCAACAACCTGGCGTTAAACGCCAGGAATGGGCACCAGCCCGGCGTTTAACGCCAGAAATGGCTCAAAACGTGATTTTGAGCAACTTTTGGTGCAGGGATGACTTTTCCTTGACACTACAGGATCTGTGGACCCCACAGGACCCTACCATCACTCTCTCTCTTCTTCCCCCATTCACCAATCACCTCAACACCTCTTCCCCAAAAACCCTTCACCTATCAAATCCCATCTTTCTCTTCACCACTCACATCCATCCTTCATAAAACCCCACCAACCTCACCCTTCAAATTCAAACCACTTTCCCTCCCAAACCCACCCTCAAATGGCCGAACCTTTACCCCCCTCTCTCCTATAAATACCCTTCTTCAACCCTTCATTTTCACACAACCTAAAGACCACTTCTTCCCCCTTTGGCCGAACACACTACCCTCCCCCTCTTCCTCATTTCTTCTTCTTCTACTCCTTTCTTTCTTCTTTTGCTCGAGGACGAGCAACATTTTAAGTTTGGTGTGGTAAAAGCGCTTTTTCGTTTTTCCATAACCATTATGGCACCAAAGGCCGGAGAAACCTCTAAAAAGAGGAAAGGGAAAGCAAAAGCTTCCACCCTCCGAGTCATGGGAGATGGATAGATTCCTCTCAAGGGTGCATCAAGACCACTTCTATGAAGTTGTGGCCTTGAAGAAGGTGATCCCCGAAGTCCCCTTTTTACTCAAAAAGGGTGAATATCCGGAGATCCGCCATGAGATCCAAAGAAGAGGTTGGGAAGTTCTCACCAACCCCATTCAACAAGTTGGAATCTTGATGGTTCAAGAGTTCTATGCCAATGCATGGATCACAAAGAACCATGACCAAAGTGTGAACCCGAATCCAAAGAATTATCTTACTATGGTTCGGGGGAAATACTTGGATTTTAGTCCGGAGAGTGTGAGGGTGGCGTTCAACTTGCCTATGATGCAAGGAGATGAGCATCCTTACACTAGAAGGGTCAACTTTGATCAAAGGTTGGACCAAGTCCTCACAGTCATATGTGAAGAGGGCGCACAATGGAAGCAAGATTCAAGAGGAAAGCCGGTCCAATTGAGAAGGCATGACCTCAAGCCCGTGGCTAGAGGATGGTTAGAGTTCATACAACGCTCAATCATTCCCACTAGCAACCGGTCCGAAGTTACCATAGACCGGGCCATCATGATCCATAGCATCATGATTGGAGAAGAAATAGAAGTTAATGAGTTGGAGTTGACATAGAAGGAGATATCCCCATTGATGAGGACAAGCCCATCACCAAGAAAAGGATGGAATACACAAGAGACCCCTCTCATCAAGAAATCCCTGAGATTCCTCAAGGGATGAACTTTCCTCCACAAAACTATTGGGAGCAACTAAACACCTCCCTAGGAGAATTAAGTTCCAACATGGGACAACTAAGGGTGGAGCATCAAGAACACTCCATTCTCCTCCATGAAATTAGAGAAGATCAAGAATCATGAGGGAGGAGCAACAAGACAAGGAAGAGACATTGAGGAGCTCAAGCACTCCATAGGACCTTCAAAAGCAAGGAAGAGCCGCCATCACTAAGGTGGACCCATTCCTTGATTTCCTTGTTCTTTATTCCCTTGTTTTTCGAAATTTTTAGTGCTTTATGTTATCCATGCTTGTGTCTTATGATCATTAGTGTCTTAGTGTCTATGCCTTAAAGTTATGAATGTCCTATGAATCCATCACCTTTCTGAATAAAATGTGCTTAATTGAAAAAGGAAGAATTGCATGAATTTTGAATTTTATAATAGTTTAATTATTTTGATGTGGTGGCAATATTTTTGTTCTCTGAATGTATGTGTAAACAGTGCATATGTATCTTGAATTTGTGGTTCATGAATGTTGGCTCTTGAAAGAATGATGAAAAAGGAGACATGTTACTGAGGATCTGAAAAATCAATAAAATGATTCTTGAAGCAAGAAAAAGCTATTCAAAAAAAAAAAAAAAAAAATCGAAAAAAAAAAAAAAAAAAAAGAAAGAAAAAGAAAAGAAATAAAGTTGTGATCCAAGGCAAATAAGAGTGTGCTTAAGAACCCTGGACACCTCTAATTGGGGACTTTAGCAAAGCTGAGTCACAATCTGAAAAGGTTCACCCAATTATGTGTCTGTGGCATGTATGTATCCGGTGGTAATACTGGCAGACAGAGTGCTTTGGGCCACAGCCAAGACTCAATAAATAGCTATGTTCAAGAATCATCATACTTTACTAGGAGAATCATTAACACTATCTGGACTCTGAGTTCCTAAAGAAGCCAACCATTCTGAGTTACAAGGGATAGAGTGAGATGCCAAAACTATTCAGAGGCAAAAAGTTAAAAGCCCCGCTCATCTAATTAATACTGATCTTCATAGATGTTTTTGGAGTTCATTGCATATTCTCTTCTTTTTATCCTATTTGATTTTCAGTTGCTTGAGGACAAGCAACAATTTAAGTTTGGTGTTGTGATGAGCGGATAATTTGTATACTTTTTGGCATTGTTTTAGTATGTTTTTGATATCTTTTAGTTAGATTTTAGTACATTTTATTAGTTTTTATTTAAAATTCACTTTTCTGGACTTTACTATGAGTTTGTGTGTTTTTCTGTGATTTCAGGTATTTTCTGGCTGAAATTGAGGGACCTGAGCAAAATCTGATTCAGAGACCAAAAAGGACTGCAGATGCTGTTGGATTCTGACCTCCCTGCACTCGAAGTGGATTTTCTGGAGCTACAGAAGCCCAATTGGCGCGCTCTCAACGGCGTTGGAAAGTAGACATCCAGGGCTTTCCAGCAATATATAATAGTCCATACTTTGTTCAAGATTTGATGGCCCAAACCCGCAAAGCAATCCGGCCTCAGGAATTCCAGCGTTAAACGCCGGAACAGGAATAAAAGTTGGAGTTAAACGCCCAAACTGGCATGGGAGCTGGCGTTTAACTCCAGAAAAGTTCTCTACACGAATTTCCTTGATTGCTCAGCCCAAGCACACACCAAGTGGGCCCGGAAGTGGATTTTTATGTCATTTACTCATCTTTGTACACCTAGGCTACTAGTTATCTATAAGTAGGACCTTTTACTATTGTATTTGTATCGAGACTTTGGTAGCTATCTTCACTTTTATGCTATCTTAGATCTTTGGGAGGCTGGCCATTCGGCCATGCCTAGACCTGGTTCTTATGTATTTTCAACGGTGGAGTTTCTACACACCATAGATTAAGGGTGTGGAGCTCTGCTGTACCTCGAGTATTAATGCAATTACTATTGTTCTTCCATTCAATTCCGCTTATTCTTTTACCAAGATATCACTTGTTCTTCACCTATGAACAAGGTGACTGACAACCATTCTTGTTCTACAAGCATCTGAGGCTTAGTGAATATCTCTTGGATTTCCGATTGCACGATGCATGGTTGATCGCCTGACAACCGAGTGCTCGCCTGACAAACGAGCCAGCCATTCCGTGAGATCAGAGTCTTCGTGGTATAGGCAAGAACTGATGGCAGCATTCAAGAGAATCCGGAAGGTCTAACCTTGTCTGTGGTGTTCTGAGTAGGATTCAATGACTGAATGACTGTGACGTGCTTCAAACCCTGAGGGCGGGGGCGTTAGTGATAATGCAAAAGAATCACTGGATTCTATTCCGCGCCTGATTGAGAACCGACAGATGAATTCCGCTATGCCGTGACAGGACATATGCAATCGCTTTCACTGAGAGGATGGGAGGTAGCTGCTGACAACAGTGAGACCCTATACGAGCTTGCCATGGAAAGGAGTAAGAAAGGATTGGATGAAGGCTGTAGGAAAGCAGAGAGACGGAAGGGAAGGCATCTTCATACACTTGTCTGAAGCTCATACACCAATGATATACATAAGTATCACTATCTTTATCTTCTATGTTATTTTCGTTCATCACCATATATATCTGAGTTTGCCTGACTAAGATTTACAAGATGACCATAGCTTGCTTCAATACTAACAATCTCCGTGGGATCGACCCTTACTCACGTAAGGTTTTATTACTTGGACGACCCAGTGCACTTGCTGGTTAGTTGTGCGAAGTTGTGTAATGCCATGGTATTAAGCGCACCAAGTTTTTGGAGCCATTACCAGGGATTATGAGAGTTGTGAAAAAGTATAGTTCACAATTTCGCCGACCAATAACCATAGCTTGCTTCAAGCCGACAATCTCCGTGGGATCGACCCTTACTCACGTAAGGTATTACTTGGACGACCCAGTGCACTTGCTGGTTAGTTGTGCGGGATTGCAAAAGTGTGATTGCAATTTCGTGCACCAACAATCATGTCCTCAATCACGCCTGATGGGTATTTAATGGAGCCATCAGCAAGTTGAAGACATATCCTGGTTGGTTTGGTTTCTTCAGTTAAACCAAGCTTTCTGATAGTAGATGCAGGTATTAGGTTGATACTTGCCCCGAGATCACATAAAGCTTGCTTGGTGCAAGTGCCCTCTAATGTGCATGGTATCATAAAGCTCCCAGGATCTTTAAGCTTCTCAGGTAAGCTTTTCAGAATGACTGCACTGCATTCTTCAGTGAGGTAAACTTTTTCAGTTTCCCTCCAATCCTTCTTATGACTTAAGATCTCTTTCATGAACTTAGCATAAGATGGTATTTGCTCAAGTGCTTCTGCAAACGGAATCTTTATTTCAAGAGTCCTGAGATAGTCTGCAAAGCGGGCAAATTGCTTATCCTGTTTCGCTTGGCGGAGTTTTTGAGGATAAGGCATTTTGGCTTTGTATTCCTCAACCTTAGTTGCTGCAGGTTTATTACCTACAGAAGTGGGTTGGGAAGCCTTTTTAGAAGGGTTGTCATCAGCACTTGTATGTGACTGATCCCCCACTGGCATTTGAATGCTAGGGGTGGAAGCTGGAGTGGCGTTAGACGCCACTTCCTTGTTTGTTACTGGCGTTTGAACGCCAGAACCATGCTCCTTTTGGGCGTTCAACGCCGGATTCATGCTTGTTTCTGGCGTTGAACGTCAGGAATGAGCATGGTCTGGGCGTTCAGCGCCAGCTTTATTCCTCTCTGGGCTCTGACTGTCCTCAGAGGGATTTTGAGTAGCCATTTGTTCATTTCTTGGTTTCCTGCTGCTTTGAAGTGAGGTATTTAATGTTTTCCCACTTCTTAATTGAACTGCTTGGCATTCTTCTGCTATTTGTTTTGACAGTTGCTTTTCTGTCTGCTTTAATTGTACTTCCATATTCCTGTTAGCCATTCTTGTTTCTTGTAATATTTCCTTGAATTTGGCTAGCTGCTGAGTTAGAAAATCTAATTGCTTATTGAATTCATTAGCCTGATCCACCGGACTGAGTTCAGCAGTTACTGATTTAGCTTCTTCTTTCATGGAAGATTCACTACTTAGGTACAGATGTTGATTTCTGGCAACTGTATCAATAAGCTCTTGAGCTTCTTCAATTGTTTTTCTCATATGTATAGATCCACCAGCTGAGTGGTCTAGAGAAATCTGAGCTTTTTCTGTAAGCCCATAATAGAAGATGTCTAATTGCACCCATTCTGAAAACATTTCAGAGGGGCATTTTCTTATCATCTCTCTGTATCTCTCCCAGGCATCATAAAGAGATTCATTATCTCCTTGTTTGAAGCCTTGGATGCTTAGCCTTAGCTGTGTCATCCGTTTTGGAGGGAAATAGTGATTCAGGAATTTTTCTGACAGCTGCTTCCATGTTTTTATGCTGTTCTTAGGCTGGTTATTTAACCATCTCTTAGCTTGATCTTTTATAGCAAATGGGAACAGTAATAATCTATAGACATCCTGATCCACTTCCTTATCATGTACTGTGTCAGCAATTTGTAAAAATTGTGCCAGAAACTCTGTAGGTTCTTCATGTGGAAGACCAGAATACTGACAGTTTTGCTGCACCATGATAATGAGCTGAGGATTCAACTCAAAGCTACTAACTCCAATGGAGGGTATACAGATACTACTCCCATATGAAGCAGTAGTGGGGTTAGCATATGACCCCAGAGTCCTCTTGGACTGTTCATTCCTACTTGCTTCCATGATGGAATACAAGGGATAATTTATATGTTGATATTAAATTTTTTTTTTGAATTAATTTTTATAAAATAAAATAAAAAAACGAAATAAATAAAAGAAATTAGAAATATTTTGAAATTGAAATTTGAATTTTTATATAAAATTTTCGAAAAAAGTAGTTCAAAATTAGTTAGAAAATATAATTTTTTTGAATTTTGAATTTTATGATGAAAGAGAAAAACACACAAAAGACACAAGACTTAAAATTTTTAGATCTAATGCTCCTTATTTTCGAAAATTTTTGGAGGAAAAACACCAAGGAACACCAAACTTAAAAATTTTAAGATCAAGACACAAGAAAAACTCAAGAACACTTTGAAGACTCACAAGAACACCAAGAACAAAAGAAAGAACACCAAACTTAAAATTTTTAGAAAACCAAGACAAATTTTCGAAAATTAAAGAAAGATTAACAAGAAAACACCAAACTTAGAGTTTGGCACAAGATTTAATCAAAGAAAAATTATTTTTGAAAAAGATTCCAAAGCGGATACCCAATTATCAAGAACAACTACCAATGCTCCAGCCAATTGGGCAGTAATCTCAATGTTGGTTTTAAAAATGTATCATATTTATGGATAAAAATATAAATTTTTGAAAGTTAATGTTTTGAAAAAGCACAAGAAAAAACAAGAAAAGACACAAAACAAGAAAAACTTGAGATCAAACAAGAAAAATAAACAAGAACAACTTGAAGATCAATGAAGAACAAAGAACACAAGTCGAAAATTTTAAAGAAAAATATAAGATATGCAATTGACACCAAACTTAGAACAAGACACTAAACTCACGAAAATTAGCAATTAATTAAGAAAAATAATATTTTTGAAAAGAAATTTTTGAAAAGAAACTATCTTATCAGAATTTGATGACTCTATAACAATAAGAATAATAAAAATAAATTATTCCTAATCTAAGAAATAAAATAAACTTTTAGTTGTTCAAACTCAAATAATCCCCGGCAACGGCGCCAAAAACTTGGTGCACGAATTTGTGATCCGCACAACTAACCAGCAAGTGCACTGGGTCGTCCAAGTAATACCTTACGTGAGTAAGGGTCGATCCCACGGAGATTATTGGTTTGAAGCAAGCTATATTTATTTTATTAATCTTAGTCAGGAGGCCAATAAGATTATTTGGAATTAATTGTAAGTTAAAGTGTTTAAAACTATTAGAAAAATAAGAGAGAATCAAATCGTTACTTGATGTGCAGTAATGAGAAATATGTTGGAGTTTTGGAGATGCTTTGTCCTTTGAATTTCTACTTTTCCTTGAAATCCTTTTCCACACGCAAAGTCCCTTCCATGGCAAGCTCTATGTAGGGTGTCATCGTTGTCAATGGCTACTTCCCATCCTCTCAGTGAAAATGTTCCTATGCTCTGTCACAGCACGGCTAATCATCTGTCGGTTCTCAATTAGGTTGGAATAGAACCCATTGATTCTTTTGCGTCTGTCACTAACGCCCAGCCTTCAGGAGTTTGAAGCTCGTCATAGTCATTCAATCCCAGAATCCTACTCGGAATACCACAGACAAGGTTTAGACTTTTCGGATTCTCATGAATGCCGCCATTAATCCGGCTTATACCACGAAGATTCTGCGTAATGAATCTAAGAGATACTCATTCAGTCTGATGTAGAATGGAGGTGGTTGTCAGGCACACGTTCATGGATTGGGGAAGGTGATGAGTGTCACGGATCATCACCTTCTCCATAATTAAGCGCGAATGAACATCTTAGATAAGAACAAGCGTGTTTGAATCGAAAACAAAGGAATTGTATTAATTTATCGAGACGCTGCAGAGCTCCTCACCCCCAACAATGGAGTTTAGAGACTCATGCCGTCAAAAAGTATGTAATTCAGATCTGAAAATGTCATGAGGTACAAAATAATTCTCTAAAAGTTGTTTAAATAGTAAACTAGTAACCTAGGTTTACAGAATATGAGTAAACTAAGATAATTGGTGCAGAAATCCACTTCTGGGGCCCACTTGGTGTGTGCTGGGGCTGAGACTAAAGCTATCCACGAGTAGAGGCTTTTCTTGGAGTTGAACTCCAAGTTATGACGTGTTTTGGGCGTTCAACTCCAGATCATGACGTGTTTCTGGCGTTTAACTCCAGACAGCAGCGTGTACTTGGCGTTCAACGCCAAGTTACGTCGTCTATCTTCGCGCAAAGTATGGACTATTATATATTGCTGGAAAGCCCTGGATGTCTACTTTCCAACGCCATTGAGAGCGCGCCAATTGGACTCCTGTAGCTCCAGAAATTCCATTTCGAGTACAGGGAGGTCAGGATCCAACAGCATCAGCAGTCCTTTTTCAGCCTAAGTCATATTTTTGCTCAGCTCCCTCAATTTCAGCCAGAAAATACCTAAAATCACAGAAAAATACACACACTCATAGTAAAGTCCAGAAATATGATTTTTGCTTAAAAACTAATAAAATTCTATTAAAAACTAATTAAAACATACTAAAATCTACATGAAATTACCCCCAAAAAGCGTATAAAATATCCGCTCATCAAAGATACCTATGATGCTCCATTCAGAAAGCATGTCAGAAGGATACTTTCTGATTAATTGTTTGTATCTTTCCCAAGCTTCATAGAGGGATTCACCTTCCTTCTGTCTAAAGGTTTGGACTTCCACTCTAAGCTTACTCAATTTTTGAGGTGGAAAGAACTTTGCCAAGAAGGCATTGACTAGCTTTTCCCAAGAGTTCAGGCTTTCTTTAGGTTGTGAATCCAACCATATCCTAGCTCTGTCTCTTACAGCAAAAGGGAATAGCATAAGTCTGTAGACCTCAGGGTCAACCCCATTGGTCTTGACAATGTCACAGATTTACAAGAATTCAGCTAAAAACTGATGAGGATCTTCCAATGGAAGTCCATGGAACTTGCAATTCTGTTGTATTAGAGAAACTAATTGAGGCTTAAGCTCAAAGTTGTTTGCTCCAATGGCAGAGATAGAGATGCTTCTCCCATAAAAATCGGGAGTAGGTGCAGTAAAGTCACCCAGCACCTTCCTTGCATTATTGGCATTGTTGTTGTTTTCGGCTGCCATAGGTTCTTCTTCTTTGAAGATTTCTGTTAGATCCTCTATAGAGAGTTGTGCCTTAGCTTCTCTTAGCTTTCGCTTCAAGGTCCTTTCAGGTTCAGGATCAGCCTCAACAAGAATGCTTTTGTCTTTGCTCCTGCTCATATGAAAGAGAAGAGAACAAGAAAATATGGAATCCTCTATGTCACAGTATAGAGATTCCTTGAGGTGTCAGAGGAAAAGAAAATTAGAAGGAAGAGGTAGAATAATTCGAACTTATCAAGTATGATGGAGTTCGAATTGTGCATTGAGGAGTGGTGTTAGTCCATAAATAGAAAGATGTGAGAATATGGGAAGAAATTTTCGAAAATTCAGTAAAAAATTTTAAAATCATTTTGAAAAATACTAATTGATTTTCGAAAACTAAGAGTGGAAAAGAAATCAAGTGATTTTTGAAAAAGATTTTGAAATTAGAAATTAAAAAGATATGATTGAAAACTATTTTGAAAAAGATGTGATTTAAAGAGATATGATTGAAAAGATATGATTTTTAAAAAAATATGATTGAGAAGATATGATTTGAAAAACAATTTAAAAAGATTTGATTTTAAAATTAATAACCTGCCTAACAAGAAAGATATGATTCAGACATTAAACCTTTCTCAACAAAAAAGGAAACATATTCTGAGATGTTGAATCAAATCATTAATTGATAGCAAGTATTTTGAAAAAGGAAAGAAATTGATTTTGAAAACATATGATTGAAAAGATATGATTTGAAAAAGATTTGATTTTGAAAAATTTTGAAAACCTGAAAAAAAAATTTGAATTGAAAACAAAATCTTCCCTCTTGTGCCATCCTGGCGTTAAACGCCCATAATGGTGCACATTCTGGCGTTTAACGCCCAAAGCTCTACCCTTTTGGGCGTTAAACGCCCAGCCAAGCACCCTGGCTGGCGTTTAAACGCCAGTTTTCCCTCCTCACTGGGTGTTTTGAACGCCCAGCTTTTTCTGTATAATTCCTCTGTTGTATGTTCTGAATCTTCAATTCTTTGTATTATTGACTTGAAAAGACATAAATTAAAAATATTTTTTGGATTTTTAATAATGAGGAATAATCAAAATGCAACTAAAATCAAATAACAATGCATGCAAGACACCGAACTTAGCAGTTTGTATACTACTGATACTAACAAAATGAGAATGCATATGAGAAACAACAAAACACTCAAGTCAAGAGAATTCAAAGATCAGAGCAAGGAAATCATCAAGAACATCTTGAAGATCACTTAAGACACATGAATGAATGCAAGAAGAACAGATGTAAGACCCAAAACCTTTGAAAAGTATTTTTATGAGTAAGTCTCAAATCATATAGTTATTTATAGCCTTAATTTCAGAAATTATTTTATTAAAGATAATTAAGGCAAGTTTTGATTTATTGAATTTGAGATAAGTTATGATTTTTATCCAATTTCACAATTGTTGGATTATTTTCTATATTCAAATTTATAAAGTTGGTAGTTATGAAATAATAAGGATTTTATATGATTTGGATTAGATAAATAATATTTTAAATATTATTACTACTATTTTGGAAAACGAAGAAAATTAAGTATATTATTTCTAATTTTTGGACTTAGACATTTTATTGAAAATAATTTGTGAAATTGATGAGCAAATAGTATTTTCTATGTACAAATAGTGTTGTTGGATTTAATTTGGATTTCAATTATTATATTATACCCAATTTTATTTGAAATTACCAAATTGCCCCTAAACCTAATTTTGACTAAACCCTAACCTAGCTACCTTTTCCCCCCCCCCCCCAGAACCCAGCAGCTATAGCACGCACAGTTTCCTTTTGTTCTTTCTTCATGAAAGAAAGGAACAGAAGCAAAAGAAAAACGAGATAGAGGGGAGAAGAGGGAGGCGGCGCGGTGGGAGTCACTGCCACCGTCACCGCCGTCGTTAACAGAGAGGAAGGGAGATCTGAACGAGAAGAGAGTGAGTGACGCGAGGGAGGGAGATGAGGCTTCGTTGCCGTCACGCTCTGCCGCACGCGGGGAGCGCCGCCGTCGAAGCCATGCCCTGCGTCCCTGCCCGGTCGCGATTCTGCCACTGCCAACTCTGCCGTCACTGCTTCCATAACCTCCAACAGCACTGCTGTTGTCGACGATAGAGCCGCCGCGAAGAGGAGGAAGGGCGCTGCTTCAAGCCTCGCCGCCGTCGCTGCTCTGAAAGGGTCTGTAGTGGTCGCCGTCGAGCATGACAGGTGGATGCGAAGGAGAACTCACGTCTGAGACTGGGAGGAGGTGGGGATCCGCCGCTGTCGCCAGTGGAGGCCACTGCTGTGCAACGGACGTGTGAGAGGGAAGCAAGATGAATCCTCTCTGCTTCTGGTGCTCTGGTCTGTCGCCGGCGCCGCCTTCGCCGGAGCTGTCGTTGTCAGAAAGGGATTTCGGACCGCCGGGAGTGGTTCTGTGATTTCCGGGAGCACCGTTGGAGTTTCTGGCTGCCCTTGCCATCGCTGGAAAAGTCTATCGGTAAGGGTCTTGAGTTGGTTCTCCTTTCCGTTGAGTTTCTGGAAACCTTACGGTCACTGCATATGGTTCAGGTCATCGCTGCCGCTTGGGGCTGACAGCCGGGTTGCCGCCGGACCGGTTCGGAGACTGGTGCTGTGTCGGTTCAGCCGTTCCTCCTTCGGTTCGGTAAGCATTTCGATTTGAAAGTCCTTTCGCTAGTATTCTGTTATTTCACGCTGAGGTTTGTGGCGTTAATGGCTATAAGATTGAGTTTCGGTTGTTGTATGTTGCGTTTAGAGTTGATGTGGTTACTGCAAGAGTGAGAAAAGCTGAGGTTTTGGTTGCCGGTGATTTCGAGTTGAGACGGAAAGGACTCTGTGAGACGTTTGGGTTATGGATTTGCGTTTTGAGGTAGGGGCGCTTTCCAAAAACTATGTTTTATGTATTGGAATTATTACATATGGATACTGATGTGAGATATTGTGTATTTGGTGATTGTATCTGCCTTATGTATTATTTGACTGACTCGAATGATTATGGATGTTGGTTTGGCTGAATTGTTGTACGGCTTGTGAAATGTAATGTTTTGAAGTTGATTCTTTGAGAATTTGAAATCTGAGTTCAATCCGCTGATGATTGATTTGATTTGAGTTAATTGTTTTGATGATTTGAAAAGTTGAATGCACTTTTGAATTCAGCCTGGTTTACTTTAATTGATTCGGTTTTGGACAAATGATTTGTTACTGAGCTGTTTCTTTAAGGCTTTGGAAATGAGTTAAAACGGTTGATATTGAGTTGATTTTTGAAATGATTTCCTTGAGATATGCCACTGAGGCGACTGTTGGATTTAGCTTGCTTTTGAATTGATTTCTGGTTTTGAGCTGTTGAAAAGGAATGAGAAACGGTTTAGCAGGGACCCGAACCGGATGGCAAAAGTCCAAGTTTTAGGGGAGGTGCTGTCGAAATTTCTACAAAATCCTAACCTTGTTTGAAAATTTATTTAAAAAGGGTTGGATTTGAGAAATTGTATTATTTGACTTATTAAGAGAATATTTATGTTTTCAAGCTTAATTTATTTAATGAACCTTATACTTTGAATTCGGCTTATTTAGAAATGAACTATTTTTACCATTTGAATCACTGAAGGAAAGAAGGATGTTTTAATATTGATTTCAATATAAAAAGGAGTTTTAGTGATTTTTAAAGGAACCTAGACTTTTGATTGAGTAATCAAGTTTGAGGCATTTTGGAAGAGTTGGAAAAATGGGTTCCAAAAAGAAACCTGAAAATGGTTTGATTCAAATGAACCGGTTCCGTTTCAAATGAGTTGATTTTTGGACCGGGTTGGAAGTTGTGATTTTGTATGATCGGTCTTATAATAAATTCAGTTTTATTTACTTGAACCGAGGATTTATGATTTTAAGAGTTTCAATGAATTCTAAGGAATTTATATAAGTTGACCTTCCCTAAAGACTTGGGACTCTGCCGAGAAACTTTTGTTATAAAATCCCATTGTTGGATGGGTGATTTTGAATGCTTTGAAATAAATCCTTAACTTGCCATGGTTTTGGAAGTTTTGGAAAGAGAATGCCGAGAGTGGCTCTGTTTTAAAAAGGAAACTCACTTTGAGTAAATTTGGCTTATGAGCCTGAGATGATTTAAGAAACGAGATTTCTAAAGCCAAGGCTGAAAAGAGTTGAAACTTGATTTCAAAGTGAAATTAATAGAGAAATGATTTATGGCTTAAATGCCAATTTCATGAATTTGGTGATTTTGAATGTGGAAGTGCTGTTTTGTTGAGAGCCGGATTGGCTGTGTATGTTTATACATATTGATTGGTTCTGGATTGAACCGTGAGCCGGAATGGCTGTGTATGATATGAATATTGGCTGGTTCTGGATTGAACCGTGAGCCGGATGGCTGAGATGGATGTTGATCCATGATTGAGAATGAAAGCATTTATGCTGAGATATTGATAAGTTGTGATTTTTGCACTTCCACTATCGGAGTTACGAGTTTCCCTGGGTAGTAGCAGTGGCTAGCCACCACGTGCTCCAGGTTGAGACTTGATACTCTTCTGACCCTATGTCATAAGTGTGGCCGGGCACTGTGAAAGACCCGGATGAGCTCGCCCCCGAATATATTCACCAGTGAGGGTGATGGATATAGATCATGATTATGATCAAGTTATGACGAGTATAACTCGAGTTGGGGATGCATGACAGAGGGACAGTCCAATGGTTAGCTACCAGGACTTGTCGGGTTGGCTCTATAACCGACAGATGATATCATCAGCCACTAGGGACAGGCATGCATCATATGCATCTATGTGACATTGTTTGGGTATGCATATTGTACTTGGTTTGCCTATGTGATTAACTGCTAATTGTTCTACTTGCAATAACTGTTTGTTTGTGTTTGCATCTCCCTACTTGTGTTTGCTTCTGGAACTCTGTTGGATTGTGGTGATTTGGTTGAAGGTTGGATTGTTTGGGCCTAGGGCCGTGGTTGGATTGATTGGGCCTAGGGCCGTGGTTGGAATGAGATGAACCGATGGTTGATTTCGGTTTTGTGTTTCTGGTTTGGAATAAAATGTGAAAGGCTACTTTGGTTTAGTATAGATAAACCATTTTGAAAGGCTTTGATGTTTTGAGAATTGAATGGTTCCTCTTTCAGAAAAGATTTCCGACTTTACTTTTATTGTAAACTGTTGCTTTTGAAAGGAGGCATAAGATGGTTATTAATCACTGGTACGATTTATCTTCATGTATCCTATTACAGTAATTCCCAAAAACCCTCTACTGAGAACCCTTTCGAGGATGATGTTCTCACCCCCCTACATTTTTCCCCTTTCAGGATTTGGGCGCAGAAGTTATGAAGAGTTTAATTATTTGTTATTGAGATGCTCTGTATTGCTTTAGATTATTATTTTGTACCCTCGCCTTTATCTTGATATATTCTGTGAGAGGGATAGGAATTGTACTGGATAATGTTTGTAATATTATTTATATATATGTATGTATATATATCCGGATGTACTCTTTATGAGTTTTTGTAAGTTGTATGGTATGTATGGATGTACGTTGTATAGCAAAAGGATTTTTGGGAGCGGTATTGCGGTTTAAAGTTTTTAAACAGGCTCATATTTTAGTAGTAAATAGTATAAATGTCGTCGTAATGTCTGAGCTATCAGAGTTGCACAGCCGGAAGCGCGAGCTTTGGTAGTTAGGGTGTTACATTATGGTATCAGAGCAGTTCTTCCTGTAGAGCCTGAGGAATGGACTGACTATGCTTCAATTGCATACTCTGAGCGTTTGTCATGTATTAGGTCTTATCAAATGATGAGAATTAGAGCTTTGTGCACATGACGATCTATTGATTAACGCTATTAGTCTTGCATTGCATGATTCTTGGTATTAAGTTTGGCCGGCTTAATACTAGTGAATTATGTATATAAGAGCACTAATGGGTTATCATAGATGATATATGAGTTTTGAGTAAAGCGAATCGCGGGTTATGGGAACGTTGAAAACTTTTCTCGAGGCTGCTCAGTTATGTGTCTTGAATTCTGTTCGAGTCGACCTGTTCTTTCATATCCTAACTTGAAGTTCTTGTTACTGCTCCTCTTGAAAAATAATTTGATGTTTCCGCTCTGTTTCTCTATTCATATGCATTCTTGTTGATCTTAAGTGCATATGCTTATTTAAAATCCTTGTTGCATCTATCTTCCTCTATTTGAGTTCTTCTTGATTCATGTATTCTTTGATATAGCTTTGAACTTGTCTTGATGCGCTGTGCCCTTTTACTTCGGATTTCGAGTTCATGATTAGAGAGATTGTTGATTCGGTTTTTCTCTTATTTGACAGTGATTACAGCCAGTTTTGAGATTTTTATGAAAATTTCTGTTGAATAGATATATACTATATATGAACTTTGAAGATTTCTTATACAGTTTAATGACCATTTATCTCTAATATCTTACCTGTACTTTTGCTGGTTTACGGAACTACATTTACTTTAAAATACAATTTGATTTTCTAGTAATTTTACTACGGTTCCAATGCACATCTTCATTTGATTAGGCATTTGGATGTTTTTCAAAATTTTGGAAAGGAAAGCTTTTTCACTTTTCTCCCAGTTGAGTCTCATTTGATAAGCTTTACTTAACTTATTTTGAATTGAGTTTGATTTAGCATGCTATATGATTTATGCCATTGTTGTTCTTTTAAGAGTGTTGGACTCATAGCTTTCTTCCTATGAACGAACTAAATTCCCTACTAAACCTTCCATCTATATGAATATCATACTTGACCATACTTTTAACTAATCTTTTACGATTTGTGAACATTACCATTGATCTTGGTTTTTCCAATCTTGTGAATCTCATTCTTATGTGAGTTAGTTTGATTCGTTTCAAAATAGTGCATCATTTATATATCCTCTCATTATCTTTACAAAAGTTTTTAGTCAAAGATTTATCTTTGGGAAATTACTAATGATTGGGTTGCCTTTTCCTACGACTTTTGTATTCTTTTGGATCAATTGAAAGCTTGTTTGTTGTATCATGCCTAGTGGATCTTGTTTGAACTATTTTGGTTTAAGATCCTTTCTTGCAAAGCTTGACTCCTTTTTAAGTACATCCTAGTTTTCTTAAATGTTCTTCGGAGATGGTGATTTCAAGAACACTTTTGGAGTCTTGTTTTGAACCTTTTAAAGAAGATTTAAATTCTTTAGTAAAAAAAAAAAAAAAAAAAAAAGTTTCAATCGAAATTTATTTTCTGTTGCTTGGTTATGATTGAAACCATTGTTCAAATTTTGGCAAAGTTGTTTTAAAGTTGGCATGCGCTATTGTAAATAAAGTTTTGAGAAGCTTCCTTGGTTAGTGGAAACCGATTCGTGTGTAACGCATCACTTATTTCATTTACCAAATTGTAAACAAATTTTTACTTTGGAGTTTCTTTTCTAAAAAGAGTTTAACTTCCTCTTTCAGTCTCGCTATAAAGGTTATACACGCTTGTTTGAATATGGACTTTGATGATTTTTGAACAAGCATTTGATTCTTCTTCCGAGTTTTATGAACTGCTTTTGGTCGAGTTGTGCACCTAACTATCTTTCTAAAATATTTGAGGAAATATTTTAGCTCTTAGCCAAACTTGTGTGCATTTTGTTTTTAAAGCTTTACATAATCTACTTCAACATGAAATTGCATTGAAGTAAAGCCACGTTTATGCTTTTGCTACTCTCTTGAAGAATGTTTATTACTTGACTTTCTTCTAAACTGCGAAGTGATTTTTCCGCAAGTTTTCAATTCTTTTATTTTCGGAAGTATTTTAATCATGCTCTTGAGTTCTGTGAGCTTTGTCTTGGGTCTGAGATATTCTTTTCTGTAGACCTCCTACTTCTTCGATTCAGCTTGAGATTGTTTCAAACTAATGCGTTGACTTTCTCTTTGATGATCCCATCGAGTTTCCTTGATCTAAGGGTTATTTTTGAAGTTGTCAATTGATTTATTTCTAGTAAACTTCATTGTTTGAGTGTCCTTGTTTATTGGGAATTGAATACATTCTCTCAAATCTTTGAGTATTATCCTTGACTTTTGACTCTCCTTTTTAAATCTTGTATCCTTCTGAGTAGACTCGAGAATTGTTTTGATATCACGTGCGATTTGTAGACGTAGTAACGCGATACGTTAGTTCTTTAAGACGTGATGTGTATACGGAAGTTGAAGCGGTAGGTGTGCAACGTATGAGTTGTGGGCGTTTTGTTCCTCGCGAACGGGTTTGCGGTTGTAAGGCTCGGATCGAGTATGGGATTGTAAAGTGCCTGATGGAGTTGGAAAGTTGAAACTTTGAGGTTGATATGAGATTAGTGTGCGGAGGTTAAGCACGTCGTTTTAACTCCATCCTGTTTGATAGCCTTTGATGCCTTGCCCTTCTATCACATGATTGACCCATGTTATCTTTTGCATTGAGCCTACCTTGAAACGTTTGCTTTGCAATCACACTCCTACCTTTACATCCTTATGCTTATGACAATCAAAGTATTTGAAAATCGTATATATGATTATATTTTGAGTTATTTTTGCTTCTTCCGTAAATGGGTTCAAGGGTGAACTGTTATGGAATTTCTTTTATTTTGTATCAATTTTCGAGGGCAAAATTTTTATAAGGTGGGTAGAATGTAAGACCCAAAACCTTTGAAAAGTATTTTTATGAGTAAGTCTCAAATCATATAGTTATTTATAGCCTTAATTTCAGAAATTATTTTATTAAAGATAATTAAGGCAAGTTTTGATTTATTGAATTTGAGATAAGTTATGATTTTTATCCAATTTCACAATTGTTGGATTATTTTCTATATTCAAATTTATAAAGTTGGTAGTTATGAAATAATAAGGATTTTATATGATTTGGATTAGATAAATAATATTTTAAATATTATTACTACTATTTTGGAAAACGAAGAAAATTAAGTATATTATTTCTAATTTTTGGACTTAGACATTTTATTGAAAATAATTTGTGAAATTGATGAGAAAATAGTATTTTCTATGTACAAATAGTGTTGGATTTAATTTGGATTTCAATTATTATATTATACCCAATTTTATTTGAAATTACCAAATTGCCCCTAAACCTAATTTTGACTAAACCCTAACCTAGCTACCTTTTCCCCCCCCAGAACCCAGCAGCTATAGCACGCACAGTTTCCTTTTGTTCTTTCTTCATGAAAGAAAGGAACAGAAGCAAAAGAAAAACGAGATAGAGGGGAGAAGAGGGAGGCGGCGCGGTGGGAGTCACTGCCACTGTCGCCGCCGTCGTTAACAGAGAGGAAGGGAGATCTGAACGAGAAGAGAGTGAGTGACGCGAGGGAGGGAGATGAGGCTTCGTTGCCGTCACGCTCTGCCGCACGCGGGGAGTGCCGCCGTCGAAGCCATGCCCTGCGTCCCTGCCCGGTCGCGATTCTGCCACTGCCAACTCTGCCGTCACTGCTTCCATAACCTCCAACAGCACTGCTGTTGTCGACGATAGAGCCGCCGCGAAGAGGAGGAAGGGCGCTGCTTCAAGCCTCGCCGCCGTCGCTGCTCTGAAAGGGTCTGTAGTGGTCGCCGTCGAGCATGACAGGTGGATGCGAAGGAGAACTCACGTCTGAGACTGGGAGGAGGTGGGGATCCGCCGCTGTCGCCAGTGGAGGCCACTGCTGTGCAACGGACGTGTGAGAGGGAAGCAAGATGAATCCTCTCTGCTTCTGGTGCTCTGGTCTGTCGCCGGCGCCGCCTTCGCCGGAGCTGTCGTTGTCAGAAAGGGATTTCGGACCGCCGGGAGTGGTTCTGTGATTTCCGGGAGCACCGTTGGAGTTTCTGGCTGCCCTTGCCATCGCTGGAAAAGTCTATCGGTAAGGGTCTTGAGTTGGTTCTCCTTTCCGTTGAGTTTCTGGAAACCTTACGGTCACTGCATATGGTTCAGGTCATCGCTGCCGCTTGGGGCTGACAGCCGGGTTGCCGCCGGACCGGTTCGGAGACTGGTGCTGTGTCGGTTCAGCCGTTCCTCCTTTGGTTCGGTAAGCATTTCGATTTGAAAGTCCTTTCGCTAGTATTCTGTTATTTCACGCTGAGGTTTGTGGCGTTAATGGCTATAAGATTGAGTTTCGGTTGTTGTATGTTGCGTTTAGAGTTGATGTGGTTACTGCAAGAGTGAGAAAAGCTGAGGTTTTGGTTGCCGGTGATTTCGAGTTGAGACGGAAAGGACTCTGTGAGACGTTTGGGTTATGGATTTGCGTTTTGAGGTAGGGGCGCTTTGCAAAAACTATGTTTTATGTATTGGAATTATTACATATGGATACTGATGTGAGATATTGTGTATTTGGTGATTGTATCTGCCTTATGTATTATTTGACTGACTCGAATGATTATGGATGTTGGTTTGGCTGAATTGTTGTACGGCTTGTGAAATGTAATGTTTTGAAGTTGATTCTTTGAGAATTTGAAATCTGAGTTCAATCCGCTGATGATTGATTTGATTTGAGTTAATTGTTTTGATGATTTGAAAAGTTGAATGCACTTTTGAATTCAGCCTGGTTTACTTTAATTGATTCGGTTTTGGACAAATGATTTGTTACTGAGCTGTTTCTTTAAGGCTTTGGAAATGAGTTAAAACGGTTGATATTGAGTTGATTTTTGAAATGATTTCCTTGAGATATGCCACTGAGGCGACTGTTGGATTTAGCTTGCTTTTGAATTGATTTCTGGTTTTGAGCTGTTGAAAAGGAATGAGAAACGGTTTAGCAGGGACCCGAACCGGGTGGCAAAAGTCCAAGTTTTAGGGGAGGTGCTGTCGAAATTTCTACAAAATCCTAACCTTGTTTGAAAATTTATTTAAAAAGGGTTGGATTTGAGAAATTGTATTATTTGACTTATTAAGAGAATATTATGTTTTCAAGCTTAATTTATTTAATGAACCTTATACTTTGAATTCGGCTTATTTAGAAATGAACTATTTTTACCATTTGAATCACTGAAGGAAAGAAGGATGTTTTAATATTGATTTCAATATAAAAAGGAGTTTTAGTGATTTTTAAAGGAACCTAGACTTTTGATTGAGTAATCAAGTTTGAGGCATTTTGGAAGAGTTGGAAAAATGGGTTCCAAAAAGAAACCTGAAAATGGTTTGATTCAAATGAACCGGTTCCGTTTCAAATGAGTTGATTTTTGGACCGGGTTGGAAGTTGTGATTTTGTATGATTGGTCTTATAATAAATTCAGTTTTATTTACTTGAACCGAGGATTTATGATTTTAAGAGTTTCAATGAATTCTAAGGAATTTATATAAGTTGACCTTCCCTAAAGACTTGGGACTCTGCCGAGAAACTTTTGTTATAAAATCCCATTGTTGGATGGGTGATTTTGAATGCTTTGAAATAAATCCTTAACTTGCCATGGTTTTGGAAGTTTTGGAAAGAGAATGCCGAGAGTGGCTCTGTTTTAAAAAGGAAACTCACTTTGAGTAAATTTGGCTTATGAGCCTGAGATGATTTAAGAAACGAGATTTCTAAAGCCAAGGCTGAAAAGAGTTGAAACTTGATTTCAAAGTGAAATTAATAGAGAAAATGATTTATGGCTTAAATGCCAATTTCATGAATTTGGTGATTTTGAATGTGGAAGTGCTGTTTTGTTGAGAGCCGGATTGGCTGTGTATGTTTATACATATTGATTGGTTCTGGATTGAACCGTGAGCCGGAATGGCTGTGTATGATATGAATATTGGCTGGTTCTGGATTGAACCGTGAGCCGGATGGCTGAGATGGATGTTGATCCATGATTGAGAATGAAAGCATTTATGCTGAGATATTGATAAGTTGTGATTTTTGCACTTCCACTATCGGAGTTACGAGTTTCCCTGGGTAGTAGCAGTGGCTAGCCACCACGTGCTCCAGGTTGAGACTTGATACTCTTCTGACCCTATGTCATAAGTGTGGCCGGGCACTGTGAAAGACCCGGATGAGCTCGCCCCCGAATATATTCACCAGTGAGGGTGATGGATATAGATCATGATTATGATCAAGTTATGACGAGTATAACTCGAGTTGGGGATGCATGACAGAGGGACAGTCCAATGGTTAGCTACCAGGACTTGTCAGGTTGGCTCTATAACCGACAGATGATATCATCAGCCACTAGGGACAGGCATGCATCATATGCATCTATGTGACATTGTTTGGGTATGCATATTGTACTTGGTTTGCCTATGTGATTAACTGCTAATTGTTCTACTTGCAATAACTGTTTGTTTGTGTTTGCATCTCCCTACTTGTGTTTGCTTCTGGAACTCTGTTGGATTGTGGTGATTTGGTTGAAGGTTGGATTGTTTGGGCCTAGGGCCGTGGTTGGATTGATTGGGCCTAGGGCCGTGGTTGGAATGAGATGAACCGATGGTTGATTTCGGTTTTGTGTTTCTGGTTTGGAATAAAATGTGAAAGGCTACTTTGGTTTAGTATAGATAAACCATTTTGAAAGGCTTTGATGTTTTGAGAATTGAATGGTTCCTCTTTCAGAAAAGATTTCCGACTTTACTTTTATTGTAAACTGTTGCTTTTGAAAGGAGGCATAAGATGGTTATTAATCACTGGTACGATTTATCTTCATGTATCCTATTACAGTAATTCCCAAAAACCCTCTACTGAGAACCCTTTCGAGGATGATGTTCTCACCCCCTACATTTTTCCCCTTTCAGGATTTGGGCGCAGAAGTTATGAAGAGTTTAATTATTTGTTATTGAGATGCTCTGTATTGCTTTAGATTATTATTTTGTACCCTCGCCTTTATCTTGATATATTCTGTGAGAGGGATAGGAATTGTACTGGATAATGTTTGTAATATTATTTATATATATGTATGTATATATATCCGGATGTACTCTTTATGAGTTTTTGTAAGTTGTATGGTATGTATGGATGTACGTTGTATAGCAAAAGGATTTTTGGGAGCGGTATTGCAGTTTAAAGTTTTTAAACAGGCTCATATTTTAGTAGTAAATAGTATAAATGTCGTCGTAATGTCCGAGCTATCAGAGTTGCGCAGCCGGAAGCGCGAGCTTTGGTAGTTAGGGTGTTACAACAGAAACATGTAATTGACACCAAACTTAACATGAGACACTAGACTCAACAAGAAACATAAAATTTTTTGGTTTTTTATGATTTTGTAATTTTTTTTGGATTTTTCGAAAATTAAGTGGAAAAGAAAATAAAGGTATCAAAATTCTTAATGAGAATTCCAGGAATCATGCAATGTTAGTCTAAAGCTTTAGTCTAAAGAAATTAGACATGGCTAGCCAAGCTTCAGCAGGACATTACATTCAAGAGCTAAATTGATGAGAATCAATCAGCTTTGGTGATGATAAGAACATCACCTTGAAACACTAGAATTCAGTCTTAAGAACTCTGAAAAATGCCTAATCTAAGCAACAAGATGAACCGTCAGTTGTCCAAACTCGAAACAATCCCCGGCAACGGCGCCAAAAACTTGGTGCACGAAATTGTGATCCATTCTTTTCACAACTCAAACAGTCCCCGGTAATGGCTCCAAAAACTTGGTGCTCAATACCATGGTCTAAACATAATTTCACAACTTCGCACAACTAACCAACAAGTGCACTGGGTCGTCCAAGTAATAAACCTTACGCGAGTAAGGGTTGATCCCACGGAGATTGTTGGTATGAAGCAAGCTATGGTCATCTTGTAAATCTCAGTCAGGCAGATTCAAATGGTTATGGATGATATATGAATAAAGCATAAAATAAAGATAGAGATACTTATGTAATTCATTGGTGAGAATTTCAGATAAGTGTATAGAGATGCTCAGTCCCTTCCGTCTCCCTGCTTTCCTACTGTCTTCATCCAATCCTTCTTACTCCTTTCCATGGCAAGCTGTATGTTGGGCATCACCGTTGTCAGTGGCTACAATCCCGTCCTCTTAGTGAAAATGTTCAACGTACCCTGTCATGGCACGGCTAATCATTTGTCGGTTCTCAATCAGGTTAGAATAGAATCCATTGATTCTTTTGCGTCTGTCACTAACGCCTAGCCTTCAGGAGTTTGAAGCTCGTCACAGTCATTCAATCATTGAATCCTACTCAGAATACCACAGACAAGGTTTAGACCTTCCGGATTCTCTTGAATGCCGCCATCAATTCTAGCTTATACCACGAAGATTCTGGTTAAGGAATCCAAGAGATATCCACTCAATCTAAGGTAGAACGGAGGTGGTTGTCAGGCACACGTTCATAGGTGAGAATGATGATGAGTGTCACGGATCATCACATTCATCAAGTTGAGGAACAAGTGATATCTTAGAACAAGAACAAGCTGAATTGAATAGAAGAACAATAGTAATTGCATTAATACTCGAGGTACAGCAGAGCTCCACACCTTAATCTATGGTGTGTAGAAACTCCACCGTTGAAAATACATAAGAACAAGGTCTAGGCATGGCCATGAGGCCAGCCCCATGATCTAAGATAGCATAAGACTACTCAAAGATAGCTACCAAAATCAGAATACAATATTAAAAGGTCCTATTTGTAGAAAACTAGTAGCCTAGGGTTTACAGAAATGAGTAAATGACAGAAAAATCCACTTCGGGGCCAACTTGGTGTGTGCTTGGGCTGAGCATTGAAAAATTTTCGTGTAGAGACTTCTCTTGGAGTTAAACGCCAGCTTTTGTGCCAGTTTGGGCGTTTAACTCCCATTCTTGTGCCAGTTCCGGCGTTTAACGCCGGGCAATTTTGAGCTGATTTGGAACGCCAGTTTGGGCCATCAAATCTCGGGCAAAGTATAAACTATTATACATTGCTGGAAAGCCCAGGATGTCTACTTTCCAACGCCGTTGAGAGCGCGCCAATTGGGCTTCTGTAGCTCAAGAAAATCCACTTCGAGTGTAGGGAGGTCAGAATCCAACAGCATCTACAGTCCTTTTCAGCCTCTGAATCAGATTTTTGCTCAGGTCCCTTAATTTCAGCCAGAAAATACCTGAAATCACAGAAAAATACACAAACTCATAGTAAAGTCTAGAAAAGTGAATTTTAACTAAAAACTAATAAAAATATAATAAAAACTAACTAAAACATACTAAAAACATACTAAAAACAATGCCAAAAAGCGTATAACTTATCCGCTCATCAATCAGCCCAGTGTGCGTGCGCACAAGCCAGCATGCGTACGCACAAGAGAGAATTTGCATGCATGCGTGCGCACAAGTACCCGTGCGTACGCACAGGAGCCAAAATAGCAAAGTGTGTGGACGCACACATCTGTTCATCCGCACAGGACCCAACACGTGATTTCTTTAATAAAACACATGCAGCGCGTATTTTGGGGCTTTTGGCCCATTTGGAAGGCTGAATTGCTGAATTGAAGTGCTATATAAGGGGAGATTCAACACATAACAAAGGAGCTCACTTTTTTTAGGTAGTTGTAGTATAGGAAGCTTTCGTAGGAGTAGGAGTAGTATAGCATTGCTCTCTTAAGGTTTATGCAATCTCAATTGTAGCATTTTATAGCAAGCTTTAATTTTGGATGTTGATCAACTCTTTTGTAAGTACTCTTAATTTCCTCTTTAATTACATTGTCTTTATTTTCATTTCCTCTTGGTTCAAGTGCTTTGTTTATATTTGCAATTTTGAGTTCTTGAAGTTTTGATTGATGAATTTAGTGTTTTATGCTTCGTTTAGGCTTGATTGTTTGTTTATATTTGGTTTTGTTGATAGTTGGTTATAGCTTTCCAATTTCCTTTGTAATTTTCCATACTTTACTTTTATGCACACAAGGTGTTTGTGAAAATGCCAACTTTAAGTTTTGAATAGATTTTCACACCTTGGGTTGTGGTTTGAATTCCTAGGATACTAGAGTCATAATGTCCGACATTTAGTGGTGATTCTTGGGTAGTTAGTTGACTCTTGTTTCCATTGATGCTAGCTTTTTATCAACTAGTTTGATAAGTTAGTTAAGACTTATGGATTAAGGTCAATTATGCTTGCTTGACTTACTCCTCGATGGTTGGGGTTGACTAGGCGAGATTGACTCATGACAATTACCATAGTTGTGGTTATGGAAATGATAAGACTCCTTGGATCCTCATTCCCGAGTCAAGGTCTCTTTTATGCATTAACTCATAATTTTGATCATTACTTAGTTCTTTGATTTCTTAGTTCTTTTAATCTTTAATTTCTTCCTCGAAAACCCCTTTTTTGCCTTAACAACCAAGGAAGTAACACTTCAATTGCGTTCCTAGGAAAAACGACCCGGGAGTCTAAACACTCTCAGTTTAAATAGAAATTGTAAACTCTGATCGAGCATCACTTGTCGGTTGAGAGCTATACTTGCAATGAGGTTATATGTCTCCTTTACCGAGAAGGAATTTTTAATCGACGATTTTGCTCGCGTCAAGTTTTTGGCGCCGTTGCTGGGGAATGCAATTGGTGTTAAATCTTTTGGTTGTGTGAATATGTTAATAATGTAAATAGTTCACTTTTTTGTTGTTTGTTGCTTTTGTTAGTAGGTTCTTGTTTATATTTTCTTCATGACTTTTTCACACTATCACCACAATGCACCCCAATAGAACCCAAACACTTACCTTTCTAGTCACTAATCCTATACACCATCACCCCACTACACACAAAACCAAAACCCTTACCCTCATGAGTTTGATTGTCAACCTTTATCACCTCAATCTCCATCTTCAAATATGGATCAAGCCACACACGAAGTGCTTCTCATGCTCATTCAAGAACAACAAGAGTTCTGTGAGAAGCAAGAGCAAGTCATGTCTACCTTAGCAAAAGCTTTGGATCATTTAGCTTCATCGCATTCATGCCACAAGCAAGAACTTCTAGTGGATGAATGTGTGGAACCAAGTGAAAAGTGTGGAGTTCCGGAAGAATTGCTAAATCAAAAAGATGATGTCAAGTCACGAGATGAAGTAAAAAAGAAGACAAATCAGGAGTTAGTGGAAATTGATCAAGAGGATTCCATCATTCAAGATTTTTTGTCCAACATGGGCAATTCCTTTAATGACCTTCATGAGCCTCCCTTGTTAGATTGGGAAGGAGATGTTGATGTGAACTTCACACAACCTCCAATTTTTGACTTGAGTGATGATGAAGAAGATTTTGAAGGGGTTGAAAAGGATTTTTGTTGCCAAGAGGTGAAAGCGTCTGTGCAAGACGAGTGGGTGAGGAATTCTCCAACAAGCTTTCTAGGCCCATGACGTTAGGATTTTTGCTAGTAAAGAATTTTATAAAAATAGTCGCGTTGTAGATATAGATTCTAAACCACCAGAAATCCCTTCGTACAAACGTTTTGGTTGTCACAAGTAACAAGCCCCTAAATAAATTGATAACCGAAGTATTTAAACCTCGGGTCGTCTTCTCAAGGAATTGCAGGGAGGTATGTTCTTATTATTGGTTATGAGTTTGTAAATTAGGGGTTTTAAGAATGAGGAATGAATATGGTAAATAATTTAAATGGCAATTAAAATAAATAAATACTGTAAAGCAAACTTTTGGCAAGGTATGAGAAATTAGAAGTCCAGACTTAGTTATTCTTATCAATAATAATAAAAGTTGAATCTTACTTCCACTTAGTTAACCTTTGCTAAAGCAAAGAAAGTCAATGGACTAATTAGTTTGACCTTCGAATCCTATTTATTTCCTAAGAAAAGGTTGGGATTATTGAAGTTCAGTTCAATTAGCAAAGATAATAGTTATCAATTATATTGAGTTGAGATAACTCTGAGTTACTGATTTCTTAACCAAAACCAAGAATGTAGAAAGCTAAATTAAAATCATAAATATCTGGAATGCCTCAAATTCATTCAAAGCAGTAAAATCTAACATGGAAAATATTCATAAGCTAATTGGGCAACATAAATCAAACATAAATAAAAGCTTCAGAGTAAATAAAAATAGAAGAGAAATCAAATACTAAAAGGAATATTGAACCTGTGATGTAGAAGTTGAAATCCTAATCCTAATCCTAATCCTAAGAGAGAGGAGAGAGCCTCTCTCTCTAAAAACTACATCTAATCCTAAAATCGTGAATTATGAAAGCATAATGAGCCTCTGCAAGTTCCCTGACTTTAATCTGTATTTCTGGGCCAAAAACTGGGTAAAAATACGGCCCAGAATCTCTGCCAGCGACTTTTGTAATTTTTGCAGATCGCGCATGTCACGAGATCGCGTCATCCATACAGACGCGTCATTCGCGTTTTTCCCTGCCACGCGTTCGCGTCGTCCATGCTTCCGCGTCGTCCACGCTTCCGCGTCACTTGTGCTTTTCCAATCCGCGCGGTCGCGTGAGCCATGCAGCCGCGTCACTACGAATTTCTTTCTTCCGCGCGGTCGCATTGCTGACGCGTACACGTCACTTCTCGCTGGTCATCTCCTCAATTTCTTGTGTTCCTTCTATTTTTGCAAGCTTCCTTCCCAATCTCTCACTCATTCATGCCCTATAAAGCCTGAAACACTTAACACACAGATCAAGGCATCGAATGGTAATAAGAGAGGATTAAGGTTAGCTAAATTAAGACCAAAGAAGCATGTTTTCAATCATGTAATAATGTTAGGAAGGAAATATAAATGCATGCTAATTATATGAATAAGTGGGTAAAGACCATGATAAAACCACACAATTAAGCACCTTGTAAACCATAAAATAGTGGTTTATCAACCTCCCCACACTTAAACATTAGCATGTCCTCATGCTAAACTCAAGGAGACCAAATAAATGAGTAAGGAAAGGCAAGACTCATGCAATGCAACCTATGAATGCAACTAAATGCAAAAATGTTTCTACCTACTTGGTTAAAAATAAATAAGTTCTCCAAGACAAACATAAATCAAATTTCACTAATTCAAATTATACAGTGAAAACAAGTAAACTTGTAAGAAGATAGCTCATGAAAGCAGGGAACTTAAAATCAAGCATTGAACCCTCACAGGAAGTGTATATCACTCTAATCTCTCAAGTGTCTAGGTTTAATCACTCTACTCTTCCCTAGTCATGCTTTCTAAACCTTGTTCTTCATCTAACCAATCAACAAATATTTAGCATACCAATGCAAACATCATGAGGTCTTTTTAGGGTTGTAATGGGGCTGAGGTAAAGGTAAGGATATATGTATGGCCAAGTGAGCTTTATAAAGTGAATCCTTGATTAGTCTAAGATCTCACCTAACATATACATACTTTATACAATTTTAGAATACTTTACCTAACTACCCAAATTTTTCCCACTTTTGTATTACAAGCTCATGTATTCAAACTTATTTTTGAATTTTGTCCCATGTGCATTGATCCTTTTTATGTTGCATTTGGGGTAATATTATTTTTCTTCTCTTTTCTTTTCTCTCACTTTTTTTTTGTATCCCCTTATTTAATTACTTAATATTTTTTTTCAATGCACATGGTAATTTAATTATTTTGATTTCACATGAGCATGCTTCCCAAAACTTTTATTTTGAAATGTCTTTATTCTTTTTAACTTTCTACCTTTGTTTTTATCATCCATGTTCCCATAAGGTTCTCCAACTTAAACAATACACAATTTCTATCTTAAGCTAACCAAGAATTCAACTTGGGATTTTAAATTTGTTTTTCTGATTAAGGCTAGTGTTGTGGTTTATAGAATAAGAGAGAATTAAAGGCTCAAGGGGGCTAACAAAGGTGATGTAAAAGGTAGGCTAATTTTGGGATAAGTGAGCTAAAATCAAACAATGGCCTCAATCATATGCAAGCATATAAATATATTAAATATTGGACATATAGAATGGAACAAAGCAAAGATTACAATTATAGAGAAGAAAACACACAAGAATAAAAATTTATGGTTAAATAATGTAACCATGTAAATAAGCTCAAAATCTCACAGGTTGTGTGTTCTTTGGCTCAAAAACCATATTCCAAATACAACTTCAAAACAAGTTTAACACAAATTTTTCAATTTAAATTAGTGAAATACTATAAAAATTTCTTGAAAAAGAAAATATTTCTTCAACCAAGTGGTAAAATATGCACAAAATCAAATAAATATGCAAATGCAACAACTAGCTACAAAGAAAATTTAAACATTGGTGTTGAGACAAGAAAGTACTAACCCATGGAGATCGGTGTTGACCTCCCCACACTTAGGTAGCGTTTGGTGGAGAGACAGAGACAGAAAGACTGAGATTGAGAGACAGAGACTAAGAGACAGGGATTGAAACAAATCTCAGTATTCTGTTTGGTGCAAAATGGGAGACAAGAATTGAAATAAGAATGAAACTCTAATTTAATTTGCACAAAGGGTAAAATTGGAATTAATTAATTGAAATGAAAGTATTTTAGGTATAAAATGTTATTAAAGTTTCAGTCTCCATCTCTAAAAATTTCAGTCCCCTGTGTCCCTATTTTTTGGAGGTACTGAAATACTGAAATTTTGGAGACAGAGACAGAAATTTTAGTACCAGTCTCTGAACTAACAAACACAATACTGAGTCTCAGTCTCTCAGTCTCTGCCTCAGTACCTGAAAACAAACGCTACCTTAAAGATTGCACCGTCCTCGGTGCATGCTAAGATGTACAAGTGGATGGGCTGCTCCAACTGATGCCTTTCTCCAAAGATTGTACAGGTGGACTTGTTTGTCTTCCCATTAAGAAGCTTTTCCTCTCTCTTCGTGGTGGCCATCCTGAAAGAAGAGGGAAAAGAAGAAAAATAACCCAAAAATAAAGATAGAAAATAAATAAAATATGGGTGTTAATGCCAGATAATAAGGGTCTCAATTACATGGTAGCTACAACATGCAAGTGAGAAAACAGTAGAAGTACATGGCAAAGCAAGAGTGCAAAAATTTGCAACAATGGGAAAGAGAGTGCAAGATAATATAAATACATGTCAATGCAAAATTAATACAAATATCATAAAAGAATAGGATTGACTTAAACAATATTACCCAACAGTGTAAAATAAGTCACTGAGTACCAAAATAATACCAGAAAAGACACAACAGTTGAATATGAACAAGTAACACCAATGGAAAAATTAATAAATTTAGAAAAGAAAATAAAAAGATGCACAAAATTAAAATGCAATGGAAGAAAGTATGCAAATAAATTAAATAAAATAGAATGGAGGTGAAAAAGATGAGAAGAAAAAAGTAAGAAAAGGAAGAAGAAGGAAGAAAAGAAATAAGAAAGGAAGAAAATAATTAGGTATAGGGAAGAGAAGATAAGATATTTGGCTGCGTTGAAAAAAATTGTGCGGCGCAAGCGACGCGGACGCGTGGGGGACGCGGTCGCACGACTGGCGCTTAAATTAATCGACGCGGTCGCGTCGGTCACGCGGATGCATGACTCAGGTTATGCTACTGGCGCGAGGGCAGCCTCGTGCTTGCACAACTCTCTGTTCAAATTTTTATTTTTGCCAAATTTGGGGTGACGCGATCGCGTGAGCCATGCGATCGCGTGAGTGGGCTTGAGAAGTGAATGACGCGGACGCGTCGGCGACGCGGTCGCGTGATAGAGATTATGCGTCCAGCACCAATCCAGCACCACTCTCGCACAATAATTCGTTGTGCACCCTTTGTACGTCCAAAATCAGGGCACACGGCCGCGTGGGTCACGCGGTCGCGTGGGAGGCCATTATTCCCATGTGACGCGGATGCGTCAGCGACGCGGTCGCGTGGGACGATTTATGCCACTGGCACGCCTCCAGCCACGCTCTCTCATGACTCTCTGTTCGATTTCTCTCTTCACAACGCACATGTGATGCGGACGCGTCAGCGACGCTGCCGCGTCGCGTGCGTGCTCTTTTTTTTTTTTTAATAATGCAGTATGCAGAATGCAATGCTAACATGAATGTTATGCAAAATTCCAGGTTCAATACAATAAAATAAAATAAAACTCGAAAACAAATAAAACTAGATAAAAATGAAAAAGAAACGATCATACCATGGTGGGTGATGAGCGGATAATTTATACGCTTTTTGGCATTGTTTTTAGGTAGTTTTTAGTAAGTTCAAGCTACTTTTAGGGATGTTTTCATTAGTTTTTATGTTAAATTCGCATTTCTGGACTTTACTATGAGTTTGTATGTTTTTCTGTGATTTCAGGTAATTTCTGGCTGAAATTGAGGGACTTGAGCAAAACTCTGATAGGAGGCTGACAAAGGACTGCTGATGCTGTTGGAATCTGACCTCCCTGTACTCGAAATGGATTTTCTGGAGCTACAGAACTCTAAATGGCGCGCTCTCAACGGCGTTGGAAAGTAGACATCTAGAGCTTTCCAGAAATATATAATAGTCCATACTTTATTTGGGAATTGATGACGTAAAGTGGCGTTCAACGCCAAGTACATGTTGCTGTCTGGAGTAAAACGCCAGAAACACGTCACGACCCGGAGTTGAACGCCCAAAACACGTTACAACTTGGCGTTCAACTCCAAAAGAAGCCTCAGCTCGTGGGTAGATCAAGCTCAGCCCAAATATACACCAAGTGGGCCCCGGAAGTGGATTTATGCATCAATTACTTACTCATGTAAACCCTAGTAGCTAGTTTATTATAAATAAAACTTTTTACTAGTGTATTAGATATCTCTGGACGCCTAGTCCTTAGACCATGGGGGCTGGCCATTCGGCCATGCCTGAACCTTTCACTTATGTATTTTCAACGGTGGAGTTTCTACACACCATAGATTAAGGGTGTGGAGCTCTACTGTACCTCAAGTTTCAATACAATTACTATTATTTTCTATTCAATTCTCTTTTATTCCTATTCTAAGATATTCGTTGCACTTTAACTTGACGAATGTGATGATCTGTGACACTCATCATCATTCTCACCTATGAACGCGCGTGACTGACAACCACTTCCGTTCTACCTTAGGCCGGGCGCATATCTCTTAGATTCCCCAACAGAATCTTCGTGGTATAAGCTAGATAGATGGCGGCATTCATGGGAATCCGGAAAGTCTAACCTTGTCTATGGTATTCCGAGTAGGATTCCGGGAATCCGGAAAGTCTAACCTTGTCTGTGGTATTCTGAGTAGGATTCCGGGATTGAATGACTGTGACGAGCTTCAAACTCCTGAAGGCTGGGCGTTAGTGACAGACGCAAAAGAATCAAGGGATTCTATTCCAACCTGATTGAGAACCGACAGATGATTAGCCGTGCTGTGACAGAGCATAGGACCATTTTCACTGAGAGGATGGGATGTAGCCATTGACAACGGTGATGCCTACATACAGCTTGCCATGGAAAGGAGTAAGAAGGATTGGATGAATGTAATAAGAAAGTAGAAATTCAAGAGGAGCACAGCATCTCCATACGCCTATCTGAAATTCCCACTATTGATTTACATAAGTATTTCTATCCTATTTTATTTTCTGTTTATTATTAATTTTCGAACTTATCATAAATCAACTTAATCCGCCTAACTGAGATTTACAAGGTGACCATAGCTTGCTTCATACCAATAATCTCTGTGGGATCGACCCTTACTCACGTAAGGTATTACTTGGACGACCCAGTGCACTTGCTGGTTAGTTGAACGGAGTTGTGATCACACGTGCCATTACCAGGGATTATTAAGATCCCAATTCATCATACCATGATCTCTTTGGGGTATTCTTGATAGAGCCAATATTTAAATTTCATACAAGTACAAAGAGACCAACTTTGAGGATCACAATTTCGTCCACCAGTGGGTTGTCTCCCACCTAGCACTTTTAGTTAAATTCCTTAAGTTGGACATTGGTTGAGCTTCCTGTTATGGCGGCTTATGTTTAAATTCATCCAGAAATCTCCACCAATGCTTGGAATGCCAATAGCCTCCGGGGTCCCAAACTAGGCATGTAAAGCTTCTGAGCAGCTTCAAACAAATTTTCAGGCTCCCGGGATGACGAATGTCAGGATAGGATCCATGATCCCAAGCTTTGCTTTTAAATCCGCCTCTGTCTTGATCTACATGATTTCATTCGGGCGGTTTAAAAAGTAGATTCTCACCATGGTGACCAAACGTTCTCCGTGATCCATTCAATTGAGCATGATACCAATCCGTGCGCTTCGAGTTCAAGTGTAGAACCTTATTGAACCTTGTGCACCAGCTTTGAGTACGAGCCATTTCCCTTTTCCTCTTAAAGCCGCAAAGAGCTCTAAGCTGGCCATCTGTTTCTAGTAAACCATATTCAAGTGGAAAAATAAAGATAAAAGCTAAGGATTTTACCCACTTGAAGCTTGTATTGGGTGGTAGTGGCCTCGGGATAGGTGGTTTCAGTGGTTCTGTAAGTTTTACTCCCTTGTGCTCTTCTGTGAATTTCTCCACTTTATTGCAAATTTCTTCCACTTCAACCATATCTTGATCAGAGTCTTCAATTTCTCCCTCATTATCGCTCAAGTCATATATTAGAGGTTAAGAAAAATCTACCTCAGCATCATCTTCATATTCACTTGGGAAAGATTCTTCTGTCTCAAAGAATTCACTTGCAGATGCAAGTTCGTCGCTAAGAGAACAGGACTCGTGATCATCATCATCAAGGAAACCTGCGTCTTGGGTTATTCCGTTCAGTTCTTCGTAAGATATTTGTATTGGAGGCTGTGCAAAATCCTCCTTAGCATCAATTGTAACATCTTTGACGGAATTCTCCACAACTCTGGATTCAGGTGGCGGTTCGGCATCTCCTAAATCTTCAACCAACTCTTCTTCTTCCACAATGACAGCTTCCTCTATTTGTTCCAGTACGAAGTTATGCTCTATGCTGTCCACTGGAGTTTCTTGTGTCTTCTTCGTGCTGTGTTCTTTATTGGATTCTCCACATAAAGCCATGGGAGTCTGTTGAGGGGCTGAACGTCTGGAAGATAGTTGATTTATTGCTTGCTCTAGTTGATGAAGGGTTGTATTGAATTGGTTTACTGATTCTTCGAAGCGAACCTGTGATTCTGACTTTGATGGATATGGGCATGGTGTATGGGGGAGTGGTGGTTCTTTGGATTAATTGGGTTAGTGTTGGGGTGGATAAGGATCATGTGGTAGTGAATGGTGAAAATAAGCTTGTGAGTGTGGTGGTTTGGGGCTGTGTTGGAAGGATGGTCTCTGAGCACAGGGTGGGGCTTGTTGGTAGCTATAAGGCGGTTCACCGAATCTATCAGTTGGACATGCATTGTAAAATGGTCTTTGACCATGGTATCTAGGATGGTGTTGTTGCCTAAAGGGTTGATTGGATCCTTGTGGCTCCATCCATCTTTGATTGCTTAGACCTTGATGCATAGTCCTGTTATAGCTTCCATTCCTTGCAACAAAATTAGAACCAAACTCAAAGTGAGAGGGTTCAGAATTCATAGTAGTTATCAGAAATAAGAGGGAAAAGGGAGAAACAAATAAACAAGTAAAAGAAAAAAAAATTTTTGAAAAATATTTAAAATAACCAATAATAAGGCACACGTTTGCAATTCCCCGCCGGCGCCATTTTGACGTTAGGATTTTTGCTAGTAAAGAATTTTATAAAAATAGTCGCGTTGTAGATATAGATTCTAAACCACCAGAAATCCCTTTGTACAAACGTTTTGGTTGTTACAAGTAACAAACCCCTAAATAAATTGATAACCGAAGTATTTAAACCTCGGGTTGTCTTCTCAAGGAATTGCAGGGAGGTATGTCCTTATTATTGGTTATGAGTTTGTAAATTGGGGGTTTTAAGAATGAGGAATGAATATGGTAAATAATTTAAATGGCAATTAAAATAAATAAATACTATAAAGCAAACTTTTGGCAAGGTATGAGAAATTAGAAGTCCAGACTTAGTTATTCTTATCAATAATTATGAAAGTTGAATCTTACTTCCACTTAGTTAACCTTTGCTAAAGCAAAGAAAGTCAAGGGACTAATTAGTTTGACCTTCGAATCCTATTTATTTCCAAAGAAAAGGTTGGGATTATTGAAGTTCAGTTCAATTAGCAAAGATAACAGTTATCAATTATATTGAGTTGAGATAACTCTAAGTTACTGATTTCTTAACCAAAACCAAGAATGTAGAAAGCTAAATTAAAATCATAAATATCTGGAATGCCTCAAATTCATTCAAAGCAGTAAAATCTAATATGGAAAATATTCATAAGCCAATTGGGCAACATAAATCAAACATAAATAAAAGCTTCAGAGTAAATAAAAATAGAAGAGAAATCAAATAGTAAAAGAAATATTGAACCTGTGATGAAGAAGTTGAAATCCTAATCCTAATCCTAATCCTAAGAGAGAGGAGAGAGCCTCTCTCTCTAAAAACTACATCTAATCCTAAAATCGTGAATTATGAGAGCATAATGAGTCTCTGCAAGTTCCCTTACTTTAATCTGTGTTTCTGGGCCGAAAACTGGGTTGAAATGCAGCCTAGAATCTCTGCCAGCGACTTTTGTAATTTCTGCAGATCACGCACGTCACGCGATCGCGTCATCCATGCGGACGCGTCATTCGCGTTTTTCCCTGCCACGCATTCGCGTCGTCCATGCTTCCGCGTCACTTGTGCTTTTACAATCCGCGCAGTCGCGTGAGCCATGCGGCCGCATCACTGTGAATTCCTTTCTTCCGCGCGGTCGCGTCGCTGACGCGTACGCGTCACTTCTCGCTGGTCATCTCCTCAATTTCTTGTGTTCCTTCCATTTTTACAAGCTTCCTTCCCAATCTCTCACTCATTCATGCCCTATAAAGCCTGAAACGCTTAACACACAGATCAAGGCATCGAATGGTAATAAGAGAGGATTAAGGTTAGCTAAATTAAGACCAAAGAAGCATGTTTTCAATCATGTAATAATTTTAGGAAGGAAATATAAATGCATGCTAATTATATGAATAAGTGGGTAAAGACCATGATAAAACCACACAATTAAGCACATTGTAAACCATAAAATAGTGGGTCGCGTGAGCCATGCGGCCGCGTCACTGCGAATTCCTTTCTTCCGTGCGGTCGCATCGCTGACGCGTACGAGACACTTCTCGCTGGTCATCTCCTCAATTTCTTGTGTTCCTTCCATTTTTGCAAGCTTCCTTCCCAATCTCTCACTCATTCATGCCCTATAAAGCCTGAAACACTTAACACACAGATCAAGGCATCGAATGGTAATAAGAGAGGATTAAGGTTAGCTAAATTAAGACCAAAGAAGCATGTTTTCAATCATGTAATAATTTTAGGAAGGAAATATAAATGCATGCTAATTATATGAATAAGTGGGTAAAGACCATGATAAAACCACACAATTAAGCACATTGTAAACCATAAAATAGTGGTTTATCAGCCCACATCAATATACCATTATAGAAACGGATGATCAACTTCGATTCTTTTTTGGAGTAGTGGATGGTGATGGGAAGAATGTTAATTGGCAACGGAATGGAAAGTTCATCACAAGGGCCAACTTGACATTTGAAGCTCAATTTGGGTGCAAAAATCATATTAATGGATTCTGGGTAGTGCACAAGCATGTCAATGGTGATAGAGGAATTCAAGTATGGGATCCGGGCATTGGTCTTAAGAGTCAACAATTAAGGATCCTAGTTACTAGCTTGAAGTCTCTTGAGAGTTTGAAGAATTTCATATAGGACCCCGGAGGTCAAATCAATGGCAACCTTGGTTGGAGATTCAAGGAAGAGTGGAAGCATAAGCCACCCTAACAAGGATCTCCTCACCAAGTCCAACTTAGGACTATAAACCAAAGTGCTAGGTGGGAGACACTCCACCATGGTAGTATCCTTCTAACCTTCTCTCTTTTAGCTTTTGTTTCATGAATAATTGGTTAGTTTGCTTGGTTGGTTGGTTTCATTTTGGAGTTTATTGGACGATTTTAGTACAATAATGTGTTGTTGAGAGTTTTATGATGATTTGGAATTTGAAAACCTGTTTTGGATGTCAACTTTGATGCCTTGGAGGCATAATTTTTGTTGCAGGAACAGAGACCTGTGCGTGTGCACAGCATTGGGCATCCGCACAGGTCCCCTGTTTTTTCAGTTCCCGTGCGTATGCATAGCAACATGCATACGCACGCCCTTAAACACCCCCTCTGTTCCTAGCACGCGCACAGGCTGTGCGTGGGAACAACCTTTGTCCCTTCCATGCGTCCGCACACCATGCATGCGGCCGCACACATTTTTCCTTTTGGAAAAAAAGGAGAGAGAGGCACACGTGTGAACGCACACTTCTTGTGCGTCCGCACAGCCTTGAACCACCCTTTTGGTAGCAGTGCACGCACAAGCTATGCATGTGCACCCAATTCCTTTCCTTCCTTATGTGCGCACGCGCACCCCCTGTGCACTCGCACAGGTTGCACACACCTTCTATTCACAGCGTCCACACGATGCTGTGCGTGCACACACTCCCTTCTTTCCCCCTTGTGTGTGTCCACACAGGTCCCTTTTCAAACGTTAATTTGAAAAGAGGGAGGGTCGCACTTCAGTTCCCCCAACCCTTTCCTTTTCTTATCTCTGAAGCAACACCACCACCCGTCCCCTCTCAACCCTTCTTCCTCCACTCCGCGACCGAACTCGACCGGTGACCACCACACCACCGTCACTCTCTCTCTCTCTCTCTCTCTCTCTCTCTCTCTCTCTCTCTCTCTCTCTCTCTCTCTCTCTCTCTCTCTCTATCTCTCTTTTTCTCTTCCGTTTTTTTCCTCTTTCTCTCACCTACATTTCACCCTTATCCTTTTATCTCTTCCCTGTCTCTGCTGTCACATCGCCACCGCACCCGCCCTAGGCCACACCACTTTGCTCCAGCGATCCCACCAGCAGTAGCAGAGCCTTCCGCTGCTACTCCCCTCTCTGTTTCTCTCAACCTTCCCTCCTTATTCCCTCTCTATCTGCTTCCAGGTTTCATTTTGTGCTCTGTTTCATTTCTTTCCTGCTTTCATTTTTTTCTTCTTTTCACTGCTTTCTTTCACTTCTACTTTTAATTTTCTTTTAGTTACTAAATGATTTTAGGTTAGATGACTTATGATTTCTGGATTGAATATGTGATGCTGGCTGATATTGTGAGTGTTGCTGAGACTAAGTACTGTTGTTGTTCCTAATTGGACTATGACTGCTGCTATCTAGATTGAACTGTGATTTTCGTTGCTGATTTCTGCACACATTGTGCTTGGTGAAATGCCTGAATGAAGTTTTTGTCTGATCAGCATAAACAATTGGATTTTGCTTTTATTTGGCATTTTACAAAATTTTTTGATTTTGAATACTGCCTGATTTGGTTAATGCACTTGGTGTTCATTTAGCTGAAGCATCAATCTGGACTTGACCTTCCTTTGTGATTATCCTGTCTGAAGCCAATTTGGCTGTGCATATCACCCTTTAACCTACCAACTATACACTCATGATTTTGCTCTTAAATCCAAACCGAATTGAAAATCATAGCTTTCATCATTCTTTTTGGTACTTTTACGTGCATAGCATGCCGAATTACTGCAATATGTGCTAACTACCCATTACTCTTTGTTCACACACCAAACGAGAATTAAACTTCAAATTTTAAAATTTGTTTGGTGCCTTTTGCAGCAATACACATCATGCTATTTTGTGAATTGATCAAATACTTATTCATGTATCTTATACATCAATGACCATATACATAATAACTTGTTCCGTATTATTTTTGAGCAATGCTCATTGGTTTTCAATCGAGCATTTCTTTGGACACGGGGCTATATATATGTGCTCATTCCTTACTTCTCAACATGAATATATGCATTCTTTCACTATGACTTTGATTTTTGCATATTGTGCTAATTTTTGCATACTCTTTTAAATTTCCAAAGCACAATTGGAATAATCAATTCCTTTTTAAATCAATTCACTTACATAAAGTACCTAAATCACACATATGCTTGATTGTTGTTCATTCTCTTTTATATTACTTAGGTTGCTTGATTTGGGGAAACACATTTCATTTTTGACCATTTCACTGCTGCATACATGTTTCTCATTTGATTTAGTATCTGTTTACCTCACTGGCTCTTAATTAATTGTTTGATTATCTCCTCTGAATTTCTGTGACTTTTATTTGTTCTCCTGAATCGTATTCTATTTTTCCTTCTTCAGGATGACTCGCAAGGGGAAGGAAAAAGCCAACCCTTTGGCTCGTCCTCCTCCCGCGCCCCCAAGTGACCAACCAGACATGTTCATTAACTCTGAAGCCCAAGAGCAATATAAGAAATTAGAAAAATGTGCCTTTTATTATGAGAGAAAGCTAAACCTGCCTAAGAAATATGCGGATGTAATCCTTAATCGACTTGATTTTTATCATTGGGGATTCGTAAAATCCGACCTGGTGGAAGTAAATGAACACCAGGTCAAGGAATTCTATGCAAATCTCCTAAAGAGGGATGCCAAAACTATTTTTCTAAGAGGTGTCACCTTGGACAACTCTGATACTGCTTTAGAGGCCCTCTTAGATATTCGACATATTCCTCCAGCTCGCGACGCTTACACTCAAGTAATGAGGGACGTCTCAACGGGCACGATTTCTTTGGATGTGGTCCTGGAGAAGATAGGCCAGCCTGAAGCTAGATGGGAGTACAGTAAAGGGGATAATGCGGTTCCGTTGAGCATTGCATGCACTGACCTCAACCCAGAGGCAAGGATCTAACAACAGATCATCGCCGACTACATTCTTCCAAGCACGTATCCACGCATATCAGAGTCCGAGTGGCAGTGTTACTTTGGGCTATTCGGAAGGGGAAGCAAATCTCTGTTCTTTCCCTTATTAGAGAGCCGATGATGAAGGTGAACCAACAGCTGAAATTCAACGTTCCCTTTCCATCATTGATCACCAGATTTGTAGCCTTATCTGGTGTAGAGAGACGTCCAATGGACCGGACATCTGTCTACAATAGTAAGCAGCCCTTTCTGCCATACGGAGACTATGAAGGACCACTTCTGAAGAAGAGGAAGACCTCTGAGCCTACATCAGCAGTAGCAAAGCCTTCAGCACTTCCTTCAGCACCCGCACCCGTACCCTGACTCCAGATGCCTTATGAGCGAGGTCGGGAGATCTTGCAAACTCTGCACCGCATTGAGCGCTGCAACGCTCGCCGCTTCCAGTGGATAGTGGTGAAGTTTGACGGTCGCGATCCTGGGCCACCTCCTCCAGATATACCAGAGCCTGAGGTCGAGGAGCCTGCATCTGAGGAGCCAGCAGCTGAAGCTGGCCAGGCAGTCCATACACCTGAGCCTAGAGTTGAGGAGCCGACAGCTGGAGCCGAGTTGATAGTTGAGCAACCGAGAGCTGAGACCACCACATAGCCATCTAGCGCCATCATTGTTTACCAACGCCACCACCACCCACCACCATCTGACGGTGGAGCTTCTCATGGTTGATTCCCCCCCCCCCCGGATTGACTGTTGTGGGCACTGAGGATAGTGAATGACTTAAGTGTGGGGGAGGATCTGCGATATTTTGGGTGTAAACATTCTCTCCTGAACACTTTCAATTAGTTATTTTTAGTTTTTACTATGCTTTTGTGGATACTTTTAGTACTTTGACTTATGCACTTTTGCTTGGGTATATATATCAGTTACTTATAGTTATATCTAATATTGCACTTTTATGTTGGTATATATTTACATATTGCATTTGATATTGCATGGTACATATTATAGATATGGATTGTGATTGGATGTTGTGAATAGATTATGCCTAGCTCATTTTGATCCTAATTGTTCATATTACTTTTTGCTCGTTGAAAATTAGGAGAAAAACTAGGAAATTTTGAAAAATTTTGCATCCATCACAACATACATACATATATAGGAATAATTTTGGTGAAAAACAACATGACTTTCCAACAATTTTGGGCTTTCTATTGAATTGATTAGAAAACTGTTTTTAAACTTGCTTGAATGAATTTTTATGGAACATAGAAGAGTAAAGAACAATTACCTTGTGAGATTTGAGCCATAATGAGTGGTTACACATTTTTAACCACTAATTTTGTTCATTGTGTGATATACCTCTTCTATGATTGTGATCTTGGTTTTGCTTGATTCTTTATTTCCAATGATTGATGTTTTAAATTGCATTGAGCATGATTAAGGCCATCTTTGTTTAAAGCTTACTTTTTCCATATAGCCTACCCTTTGCATATACCATTGTTAAACCCTTTTGAACTTTATCTACCCCATTGTTCTTAATATCACCACATGACAACCATAAGCGGAAAACCATGAATAACCTTGGATTATATCCTTGATTAGTTTAGGTTGGAGAAGTGTGTTTCATTTAAGTATGGGGGAATATTGGGAAACATTGGTAGTGATTGAAAATATTACTTTTGGGTATTTATTGAAAATCTTGGAAAATGGGTGCATTCATGTATGAGCTACTAGAACCATATGCATTTTCACTTTTATTTCAAAAAAAAAACATTATTATCACAAAGAGGGGATGAAAGTTACCCCTAAGTAAAGGAAAATGAATAAGAAATGCATATGTGATGTGAATGATGAGCCATACATGAGTGATTGTAAAAAAGAATTGATGGAAGGTTAGGATTACCTTTTGTTTTGATTTGGTTGATAAAGGTTGATGTGGAGACTTAAACTAATCAAGGATTCAACCATTTTAGTCCACTTAGCCATATCTATCCCACCTTTACCCTAACCCCATTACAACCGTATGAAGTCCTCATGATAATTGCAGTCATGCATCACTTGATTGTTGATTGTTAGACGAAAACCAATTCCTTGAAAGCATGATTAGAAGAGATTTGAGTAATTGAAACCCTGAACACCGAGTGATCAGAGTACATACACACCTAGTGAGGGTTCAATTACTCAACTCTATGTTTCTGTGCTTCTTATCATGCATTCTTGCAAGTTGCTTCGCTTTAATAAAGTGGATCAATTTTTTAGATTTTGGTTGCATTGGATTATTCCCTTGCTTTGCCCTAATCGTCTATACTTACTTGGGAATTTGATTGTCTGTTTTCACCATTTTCATATAGATACTATAGATAGATACATAGGTATAGATAGTATTTACATACTTGCATGCATATAGATAGTTGCATTCAGTAAATTGATTACCCCTTTTGGATTATTTTCCTTGTTAGTTTAGCATGAAGACATGCTATTGTTTAAGTGTACAGGAATTGTTGAGTCTATATTTGATGGTATATTTTGACTCAATTTGGATGGATTCTAGCACATGAACTCACACTTAAGCACCCAAATAGCATGCTTTTATGTTTGATCCCTAATTTGAACCTAAATGAGAAAACATACAATTTTGTGCTTTAATAGAGCGAATTAATTCCACTATTCCACTCTTATGTCATTCGATGCCGTGATATGGTTTGTGAGTGATTTCAGGCCTTGAAGGCAAGAATGGATGGCCAAAAGTGGAAGAAAGCATGTACAAGGGAGAAAACATGAAGAAAACAAGGAAAAGCACAAACAGCAACGTGTGGGTGCGCACAAGCAAGCGTGCGTACGCACAAGACCGCATCAGCCTAGTGTACGTGCACACAAGCCAGCATGCGTACGCACAAGAGAGAATTTGCATGCGTGCGTACACAGAAGTACCCGTGCGTACGCACAGGAGCCAAAACAGCAAAGTGTGCGGATGCACACATCTGTGCATCCGCACAGGACCCAACACGTGATTTCATTAATGAAACACGTGCAGCGCGTATTTTGGGGGCTTTTGGCCCATTTTGGAAAGCTGAATTATTGAATTGAAGTGCTATATAAGGGGAGATTCAACACATAACAAAGGAGCTCACTTTTATTTAGGTAGTAGTAGTATAGGAAGCTTCCGTAGGAGTAGGAGTAGTGTAGCATTGCTCTCTTAGGGTTTATGCAATCTCAATTGTAGCATTTTATAGCAAGCTTTAATTTTAGATGTTGATCAACTCTTTTGTAAGTACTCTTAATTTCCTCTTTAATTACATTGTCTTTATTTTCATTTCCTCTTAGTTCAAGTGCTTTGTTTATATTTGCAATTTTGAGTTCTTGAAGTTTTGATTGATGAATTTAGTGTTTTATGCTTCCTTTATGCTTGATTGGTTCTTTATATTTGATTTTGTTGATAGTTGGTTATAGCTTTCCAATTTCCTTCGCAATTTTCCATACTTTAATTTTATGCACACAAGGTGTTTGTGAAAATGCCAACTTTAAGTTTTGAATAGATTTTCACACCTTGGCTTGTGGTTTGAGTTCCTAGGATACTAGAGTTATAATGTCCAACATTTAGTGGTGATTCTTAGGTAGTTAGTTGACTCTTGTTTCCATTGACGCTAGCTTTTTATCAACTAGTTTGATAAGTTGGTTAAGACTTATGGATTAAGGTCAATTATGCTTGCTTGACTTACTCCTCGATGGTTGGGGTTGACTAGGCGAGATTGACTCATGACAATTACCATAGTTGTGGTTATTGAAATGATAGGACACCTTGGATCCTCATTCCCGAGTCAAGGTCTCTTTTATGCATTAACTCACAATTTTGATCATTACTTAGTTCTTTGATTTCTTAGTTCTTTTAATCTTTAATTTCTTCCTCGAAAACCCCTTTTTCGCCTTAACAACTGATGAGCGGATAATTTATACGCTTTTTGGCATTGTTTTTAGTATGTTTTAGTTAGTTTTTAGTATATTTTTATTAGTTTTTAGTTAAACTTCACTTTTCTGGACTTTACTATGAGTTTGTGTTTTTTCTGTGATTTCAGGTATTTTCTGGCTGAAATTGAGGGACCCGAGCAAAAATCTGATTCAGAGGCTGAAAAGGACTGTAGATGCTGTTGGATTCTGACCTCCCTGCACTCGAAGCAGATTTTCTGGAGCTACAGAAGCCCAATTGGCGTGCTCTCAACAGCGTTGGAAAGTAGACATCCTGGGCTTTCCAGCAATGTATAATAGTCCATACTTTGCCCGAGATTTGATGGCCTAAACCGGTGTTCCAAATCAGCTCAAAACTGCCCGGCGTTAAACGCCGGAACTGGCACAAGAATGGGAGTTAAACGCCCAAACTGGCATAAAAGCTGGCGTTTAACTCCAAGAAAAGTCTCTACACATGAAAGCTTCAATGCTCAGCCCAAGAACACACCAAGTGGGCCCGAAAGTGGATTTTTATGTCATTTACTCATTTCTGTAAACCTTAGGCTACTAGTTCTCTACAAATAGGACCTTTTGCTATTGTATTTTCATCTTTGAATCTTTGGATCTTTAGATCATCTTTGAATCTTTGGATCTTAGATCATCTTTAGATCTTTGGATCTTTTGATCACGTTTTGAGGGTTGGCCTCACGGCCATGCCTAGACCTTGTTCTTATGTATTTTCAACGGTGGAGTTTCTACACACCATAGATTAAAGTGTGGAGCTCTGCTGTACCTCGAGTATTAATGAAATTACTATTGTTCTTCTATTCAATTCAGCTTGTTCTTATTCTAAGATATTCATTCTACCCAAGAACATGATGAATGTGATGATTATGTGACGCTCATCATCATTCCCACTTATGAACGCGTGCCTGACAACCACTCCCGTTCTACAAGCAAACAAGGCTTGAATGTTTATCTCTTGGATTCCTTAATCAGAATCTTCGTGGTATAAGCTAGAATTGATGGCGGCATTCAAGAGAATCCAGAAGGTCTAAACCTTGTCTGTGGTATTCTGAGTAGGATTCAATGATTGAATGACTGTGACGAGCTTCAAACTCCTGAAGGTTGGGCGTTAGTGACAGACGCAAAAGAATCAATGGATTCTATTCCAACCTGATTGAGAACCGACAGATGAATAGCCGTGCCGTGACAGGGTGCGTTGAACATTTTCACTGAGAGGACGGGACTGTAGCCACTGACAACGGTGATGCCCAACATACAGCTTGCCATGGAAAGGAGTAAGAAGGATTGGATGAAGACAGTAGGAAAGCAGAGAGACGGAAGGGACAAAGCATCTCCATACGCTTATCTGAAATTCTCACTAATGAATTACATAAGTATCTCTATCTTGTTTTATGCTTTATTCATATATCACCCATACCCATTTGAATCTGCCTGACTGAGATTTACAAGATGACCATAGCTTGCTTCATACCAACAATCTCCGTGGAATCGACCCTTACTCGCGTAAGGTTTATTACTTGGACGACCCAGTGCACTTGCTGGTTAGTTGTGCGAAGTTGTGATAAAGAGTTGAGATTGCAATTGAGCGTACCATGTTGATGGCGCTATTGATGATCACAATTTCGTGCACCAACAACCAAGGAAGTAACACTTCAATTGCGTTCCTAGGGAGAACGACCCGGGATTCTAAACACTCTCAGTTTAAATAGAAATTGTAAACTCTGATCGAGCATCACTTGTGACACAGCTAAAATAGAAAAGGATATATAAAGGTTTCCCTACTAGACCTCTAAGAAACCTGTTCTTAGCAATCTAGGTCACCCGAAGGGATTCGTTGCTAGACCTTCAAAGAACCTGTCCCTGACAACCTAGATTAGAGGGATGAAGTTGAGAAACCACCACACAGAATCACCATTGTGTTGGATCCTTCAATCTTCTTCATGCAACAAGCAAAGCAAATCACTCACCTCACTTAATCACAATAAAGGTTATGTAAATTGTCTCACCAAAGGTGTTTAAATAGGTCCCTAACAAACTAGCTAAAAGATAAGATAACTTAATTTAAATCTCCTGAGGATAAGATTACTAATTTAAATCAGATTTGATATTACTGGATTAGATCAGATTTTATTTAAATTTTAAAATCCTATGGATATGATAACTAATTTAAATCATATTTGATCTTATTAGATTAGATCATATTTGATTTAAATTTAAAATCTCAATAAATACTACTAAGCAAATCAGAAGTAAATCAAATCTTCCAACAATCTCTATCAGCAAAACAAATTAAAATAAATGCCATAAAAAATTCAAAAATTAATAATAATTTATGCTTCCCACTGAATTTGAAAAGAATTATTTGGCTTCTTGCTGTCTTGACTTATCCCAATAGGCCTTGTGAGTTGTCGCCATTTTAGCACCACTGTTTTTGAGACGGATTCTTGGTCTTCTTGATGTCCAAGACTGGCATGGTATAATTCTTCTAGTGTTCAAATCCTTAAACATGACGAGATTACTATTCTGTCCCTTAACTCTAAAATGAACCTCCTGACCACGTATCATCCTCTCCCTCTTCAAAAAGATTCGTCCTCGAATCTTGAATGAGAATCTCTTCTTCCCTCCAAGGAATCCAAACCCAATCTCTTGGTTCAAATACCATGGTTTGACGGCTCTTCTCTACCCACTGAATTGTGGCTATGTCCCTCATGTGTGCAAGCTCAATCTTTCCAACCATACTATCACCATCTTGTCTAAGTGTGCAATTTGTCTTTCTTCCTTTTCATCCATATTAATGCCTCTATAATTGACCAGTGAATCTACAAAGCCTGAGAAAGTTGATACAAAAACACTAGGAATTTCATGGTTAGATGTATGAGAAACTAAGGAATCTGTGAAATTCAATGATACTAAAGCACTCTTGTCTAGTTGCATATGCTCCATGTCAATGGCCAATTGACCAAATCCTCCATGGTCGCCACTACAAGAAAAAAGGCTTGTCGGCACTCTTTTTTCTTGCCACGCTTTTAAAGCATGCCCAAAAGTTGTCAATGACCATGCTTTTGCGAAGGTGGCCACTGATTTGTGATTCGGCCACGCTTTTTTTGCCACACTTGAAAACCGTGGCAATAGAGGAAAATCGGCACGCTTTTCGAGGGTGGCCACTTATTTGAAATTTAAACAATAGCATAGGTGGTGAAACATAAATAGCATAGCATGGGCACAAGTGCTGATTTCCATTCTGCCTTGTGCGTGGGCACAGCCTGTGCGTGGGCACAAGTGCTGATTTCCATTCTGTCCTGTGCGTGGGCATAGAAGGTGCGTGGGCAGAGGCTGAAATGCTTTTCTCCTTTGTTTTCTTCATGTTTTCTCCCTTTTTGCATGCTTTCTTCAACTTCTACCAAAACCTTCTTACCTCTAGGACCTGAAATCACTCAACAAATATATCACGACATCGAATGGAATAAAAGTCAGATTAAATTGCTTAATTTAAGAACAAAAATGCATGTTTTCACATTTAGGTTCAATATAGGGATCAAACACAAAAGTATGCTATTTTGGTGAATAAGTGTGAGTTTATGTGATGAAATCCATCCAATTACAACCAAAATATATCGTCCAATATGGATTCATCAATTCCCCCACACTTAAACAATAGCATGTCCTCATGCTATCATAATCAAAGAAGGATAAAAGGGCAAGCAAAGGGTATAGAAAACTGGGCTAAAACCTAACCAAGCATTTTATCAAACACTTGGTGGGTATGAAAAGAAAGCATAGTTAATGACAATAATTAATAAATTCTACAACTACCAAAAGCAAGGAAAACAAGAATAACAACTCAATTAAACAATAAAGAGACATGAAACATAAAATTGCATTAAATGTAAATTAAAGTGACAAGAGTGCAAATACATAAAAGTGGAAAAATGGAGAAAGTGACAAGATAAAGTAATGAAATTAAGACAATAGAACAAGGAAAGGTAGAAGAAACTAGAGTAAAAGAAGAATTAAAAAGGAAAATTACAAGGAAAGTAAACTAAGAACCATAGGTTCTAGAGAGAAGGGGGATCTTCTCTCTCTACAAAAGTGAACTACATGACTAAAATCTAACCCTAATTGCTCCCCCTTCTCCCAGCTTCAATTCAGCATGAAATAACCTTAGAAATGAGTTGGACTGGGTCCTGGAGGCCCAGAATTTGCCCTAGCGATTTGCATTAATGAGGTCACGTGACGCTTGTCACGTGTGCGCGTGGGCGACGCGTGCGTGTTGCTAACAAAATTCATTCCCACGCATACGCGTACGCGTCGCTTGCAAATCTTTCTTGTGCGTACGCACGCATACTTGTGCGTGCGCACACTTGCTGAAAGGCTCCAAATGCTCATTTCTTCATGAATTCTCCTTTTGCATGCTTTTCTATTCACTTCTTCCTTCCAATACTTGCCGCACGAATTTGAAATCACTCAACAAACATATCAAGGAATCGAATGGAATTAAAGTGAATTAAATTTAGCTATTTTAAGGTTTAAAAAACATGTTTTCACAATTAAGCACAAATTTAGGGAGAATTACGAAACCATGCTATTTAAGAGAATAAGTATAGGTTTATGTGATGAAATCCACTCAATTCGAACAAAAAATTATCGTAAAATATGGATTCATCACTTTTTTATTGCCACTCTTAAAAAGTGTGCCCATAGAAAGAAATTGGCACGCTTTTACGAGGATAGCCACTTATTTTAAATTTGGCCACATTTTTTTCATACTTAAAAAGCGTGGCCATAGAAGAATAACAGCACGCTTGAAAAGCGTGACTAGTTTATCTTTCAATGGTCACCTTTTTAAAGCGTACCCATATCTTTTGTTTATTTTGACACCCTATAAAAACGTGCCCATAAAATTCCCTCCCCCCAAAATTTAATTTCCCACCAATTTTTTTCACACTTTACTTTTTTTTTTTTCTAAGTTTTCAATTTTAATCCTAAAAGTGATAACATCTCATTAGTTTTACAATGTTACCAAATTTACTTTTAACCCTAAAAGTGAAGTCGCGCCATCATCTTCATCTTCACTTTCGAATCCTGCCTTCATCGTTCATCGTCATCTTCAACGTTCATCTTCATTGCACCCAGCCTTCATCGTCTTCATCGTCATCTGTGTAATTAGGCAATGATCGTCGCACCCATGCCCTTCCTCTAACTCTCGCACCCGACCCTCCCTCTGTCGAACCCTATAGCTATTTCTCAACCCTCGCACCCAACCCTCGCCCATCAATGCAACCCTCGTTGGCCCTCTGTCTATCGCACAATCAACACATCGGCATGGCCTCCTACTCCCTCAGCGGTCTCTCTCTCGTAAACCGTCGTTGGATTCGGAACCCTCAATCGTTGGCCCTCTGTCTGTCGCACCATCAACACATTGGCATGGCCTCCTACTCCCTCAGTGCAGCGGTCTCTCTCTCTCGCAAACCCTCGTTTGATTCGGAACCCTCAATCGTTGCTGTCTCTCCCTCAATCGGCACCGTAAGCACTGGTAAGTCTTTCTTCCCTCTGATTCTCCATTTTTCTGTTTCTCTGTTCCTCTATTTTGGACTACTGAGAATTTCAGGTCCTTTCCTTTTTTCGCTTCACTTATTTATCTGGTTTTGAAATTGAAAATATAGGAATAGGAGTAAGATTCTTGGGAAGTTTATAATTCTGAAATATTATACTGTTGCTTTGGAGTGTGACCTAAAAGTACTACGGGATTCTTCAAGTCTCCTCTGCAATTTTTTTTTTATTTTATTTTTTAAAAAGATTCCTTTATATCCTTTAGTTGAGAGCAAAATGGCAATGGTAATAATAGTAATGATGAGAATCAATGAGGAAGTTAATATATAGTAGTTAAGTTGGTATGACCTTCTAGGAACTAGAGAACCCAGATATATAAAATAAAATAGAATTATTCATGATTATTCTTTTGAAACCGAAAAGATCTTATTAACCTATATGAAGTTACTCTTTTCTGGCGGAAGTATTTCCTTAATTTTAATTTTCTACAATCTTGATCATACTTTGTATGTTTAAACTTGATGCTATTGGTAAATGATTCTTGGTGGCGAATTCAGTATGTTAATGGTTTCAGAATATTTTCATACTATTATTTTGATTGCTACTTAAGAGCAGGAATTGGAAAGCGTACTCTAAAAGACTTGCCATTGCTTTTCTTCGTTGATGTGCTTTTAATGTTTCATTTTTTCAATGTTAAAACTTAATTTTATGTATTATATTTAACTCAGATACACGGATCATCCAAGACATATTAACAGAAAGAGAAGGCGTCACTCCTTTGCATTTATTATGTCAATTTGGTGTACCTGATAGCTCTGTTCCTCTATATTTTTTGCTTGTAGCCTGTCTAGATTCTATTGAAGATGTTAATGTGAGAAATGAGACTTGAAAGCCTTTCGAGTAGTGCTTGGCTGGCTTAAGCGGAAGGATTTAGCTGGCAACACTCCATCTGAAAACTCCATCTGAAGTCTGATTCTTTAGAACACTCCATCTTGAACTGGAAGGATTCAGCTGGGAACACCATTTTGCACAGAGCAACACTCAATGATAACAATCAGGTATTTGTGACTACTTACATATACATCTGAAAAAGAAAAAAAGAAATTTGAATCTGAAAATCTTTTGTTATTTAATATTATTATTATTATTATTATTATTATTATTGCAACATTAGTTGAGTATTGTCTTTGAAGTTCTTTCTGAAAACTTATTTAAATGCAGCACTAGCTTAGGGTTCTTTTCTGCACATTTTTTATTTTCGGTATATGATGATGATATGATTGTTGCTTGTGGAGATGAGAGTTGTGTTCTGTGTTCCAAGTTATTTAAGTTATTTTGTATTGTTGGAAATATAGTTAGCTGAAATGCATTTGTTATTTGAATTGAATAAAACTAAAATAAAAAGAAGGAAAATAGTTTGGCTTTTAACTAATTATGATTTACAGTGTCACTATAGCTATAGTGCTTGCGGACTTTGCTCTGACGCAACAGACAAGCTTGTACACTTGGTGTAGGAGGTACAGCATAGTACTGCCTCTAAAGCAGAAGACACAACATTATGTGGAGCAAAGATCACTGGTGGAGGTTCTGGTGGACCATTTGTGTAATTGGTAGAAACTGTCTCGAGAGCGGTGAACAAATTATTGAGGTATCTTAGTTTAAAATTTTATTATGAATATGGCTGCATTTGGGTAAAATTTTATTTGTGTGTATGTAATTTATGACAAAAAAGAATTATATTGCCACAATCTGCATACAAAAAAAAGCCCAGATACAATTTGGAACTGTCACGATGTGTAATTATGTCGAACAAGAATTTCGCAGGTCAAAATCTTTTGATTGGTGCCTCATCTCATATACATTAGAATTCCTTAAATAATGAGGCTTGTTAAATTTAGGTCCTCTGCATTCACTGAACATGAAGCTTACCTATTTTTGAATAAGTTTGTGCACCTTAAATAAGAGAATAACATTCCATACCAAAGCAATAACATTAGCAACAAGGACCTGAAATCATTTCCACATGCTTTTTTAATCTCAGCAGTAGAAAATGTAGCAAATCTAAGAACATTGAAGAAAACTTTATGTGCTACAGCCAATGAAAACTGTTTGGGAAAAATTCACTACGTTAAGTGTCAAAATTTTGATAACTCCAATTTCAGACACATGATAATTCCTCAATGAAACTAATTCAAGAATAATGGTATATTGATATCATGCTGATTTGCGTTCATTATGCCAGGGGTACTGAGGCAGCTTAAGCCCCAAGTTGAAACAAGCATATGTCATTAACAAGGCAGACCAACCTCTAAACCCTGCTGATACAAGATGATTAATGGTGTTATTTCCTTGTGTTTCAGACTCTCTAGATATCAAAATTACAGACCATCCAGCAGTTTGAAGATTAAGGTATAATCTTAACAAAAGCCTGAGCTTTAAATTCTTAGTCTCTTTGATACAGTTGCTAATGTTGTCATTTTGAACCCTATATCAAGAGTGAAAACACCAAACTTTGAGTACCTAGTATATATTAGTAACTAATATCAGTTGTTGTAACAAGCCACCAATACCAGATTGCTGTAGGCTAAGGTTGGCAATCCGGCCGCCATCGGGTGTTGGTCAAAGGTAATTCAAATAATTGATTCACTGCATACATTCCATTTCATTGGTGTAGCTGAAATATATGCTTATTTGAATTGTGACTATTTGATGAAAAAGTATAGGGAACCAACTTTAGGGTTTAAGATTTATAAATTAGAGTGCAAGGTTACAGGTTTATAATTTAAGGTATAAAGTTTAAAATAAGTAAAATAATTTTAGATAGTGCTGCTGCTGGATCTGGTATTCCTGAAATCAAGGGTTACTTAAATGGTGACTTAGACTTTTCAACTGTTTCTGGGGTTATTGGGTTGAAATTTTGTCCAGCTTGTGCAAAAATCCTTCGTATGATGATAGTGTGGATGCTGAATAATGTTCAGGGGTTGATATTCATGGGTTTCTTCTTTTGAGAACTTTGATTGGAAAGGTCAGAAGGCTGCATTGATTATTTTGCTTTTTTAAGTTTTAGAAATGCATAGCTGTTTATTAAATGCAAGAATTCTTCTTATGTTCAGATATTTGGCAGCATTGGATCAGTGGGAGGAGGCCTTGCTTTAGGTAAAGAGGGTCCTCTTGTCCACACTGGTGCTTGTATTGCTTCTTTGCTTGGACAAGTATGTACTACTCAGTATTTGGTAGTATCTAAATTGTATGTTAAAGGTACAATATGCGCATAGTATGTGTTAGATCTTTCAGTATGTCGTTTCAATGCTTTGTTTCCTTAAATAAAGAGACTAAAATGCGGCGGCAACATCACATAAAGTGTCCATTGTATTTTAACTGACCATTTAAATGAACCTTGCTTTATAATTTATTAACACTTGCACATTATATTACCTGAATTATCCTCTGTGCTGCTGTGCATTACTTTTTTAAGACTAGTTTTGTGTGATTTTCACTGAATATGTATTTTATAGAAGAAACTAATAAAATCTGCTGGTGTCATGTCTTGAGTAGGGTGGTTCCACTAAGTATCATATAAAATTCAAGATGGTTTCAGGTATTGAGAAGTGATCGAGATCGTCGAGATTTGGTAACCTGTGGGTGTGCAGCAGGAGTTGCTGCTGCATTTAGAGCTCCTGTTGGTGGTGTATTGTTTGCATTGGAAGAGGTAACATCTTGGTAAGGAATTCTTAGTGACATGGCTCTTTTTTATTAGAAGGGGAAACGTGGTAAATCATTTATCATATAGATTTTTGTTTTGATTTGTTTCCTATGCTCTTGAAGGTGGAGGAATCAACTTATGTGGCGTGTCTTCTTTACTTCTGCTATTGTTGCTGTTGTAGTGCGAACTGCAATGGGATGGTGTAAGAATGGAAATTGCGGATATTTTGGGTCTGGCAGATTCATAATATGGGATATATATCAGAGTAAAGATCTGTGCTTTCACCTTTGTCACTGCCAGTTGAGCATTAAGGTTTTATTTTTGTCCTCTTCCCTTGACTGGTTTTATTTTTAGTGGTCAAGAGGATTATTCCTTTGTAGAGATATTGCCAATGGCTATTATTGGGGTTATTGGAGGCCTACTAGGTTGGAGTTTTCACCTTTGTTTTGCACTTCAATGTATCATGAATTTTTTACATTTTGTAACTAAATATAAGGAAATAGATGTGACACTTGGAATTATAATTCTTATTTTGTTCTTATGACTTTGATTTTTGGTACTTTGTGATGAAAGTCTACTTTTGTGGTGACAAGTTTATATATAAGATTTTTTTTATGGGGAAGTTTATATATATGTTGGATTGGTTAATATATACAATGTAAAATTAGTCTATGATTTTAAAATTATATATGAATTTTGCACAAAATAAATGAAAAAAATGTTTGACCTAATTTATGGCCACGCTTAAAAAGCGTGGCTATATCTTACTATTGGCCTCAAACAGGCACGCTTAATAAATATGGCCATAACCTGCAAATTGGCACGCTTTAAAAGTGTACCCATATTCTCATTAATTGGCACGCTTCATAAGCATACCCGTATCTTTCTATAGTCATAAATAGCCACGCTTACCAAGCATTGCCATACATTACCCTATTAGCACGTTGAAAATGTGTAATCATATTTTACCCTATCGGCACGCTTTAAAAGCGTAAACAAAACAAACAATTTGGTCGCTTTAGAAGCGTGGCAATATGTGAACTTTTCGGTATGCTTTTCAACCCTAGCTATAGGTTAACAACTATGGCTACGCTTTTAAGCGTGGCAAGACATATAAGCGTGGCAAAAAAGAAAGCGTGCCGATAGATCTACAAAAGCGTGGTGATAGAGCAACCGGTACGGTTGCAGATGTGTCCCTTTTAAAAGCATACCGATAACTCAAAAAACGTGGCGAAAAGCTATCGGTATGCTTTTAAGCACTTTTCGGCATGCTTTAAAAGCGTGGAAGAAAGTTTATTTTCTTGTAGTGCATGCATAACAGTAGCGTTGTACTTTATCTGCAAGTTCTTCGCGTAATCCAAACAAAAATCGTTCCATAAGATACAAAACTCGTTGTGGTACTCCATCACTGATTGTGAACCTTGTTGTAGCTTATAAAATTTTCCAAAAAATTCATTGTGGTATGATGATGGCACAAACTGGTTCCTCATGATTTTCTTCATCCTCTCCCAACTGCAAATTGGGCTTTTTCCGTACCGTCTTCTAGATCTTCCTAATTTAGTCCACTATATACGGGCATCATCAGAAAAATTAGCTTGTACCAGTGGATCCTTCTTTTCATCTAAAATGATACAATTTGCAAAAATTGACTCTACCTTCCTTTCCCACTGAAATAAGCTTCAGGATCATTCCTCCCATTTTTGCATATGAGATTCCTTCATCATCACTATCGTAATACTCGATCATTTTTTTACTCTTTTTTTGTGGACTCTAAAGTGAATTTGCAGAAATTAAAGAGAAAAAAAAGAGACTAAACAAGACCCATGGAACGTGTAGATAAATAAAAAATTACCTACGACCTATAACTGATACCAGATGATAAGAAAATTAGAACGAAGGATAAAGGGATAAGAAAAAGATGGAGAAAAGACGCAACAAAAAAGACACACTCGAAACATAAAAGGATGTATAAATGTTTGCTTACTAGATCTCTAAGAAACCTGTTCTTAGCAACTTAGGTCACTAGAAGGGATTCCCTACTAGACCTTGAAAGAACCTGTTCTTGACAACCTAGATCAGAGGAATGAAGTTGAAGAAACCACCACGCAGAATCACCATAGAGTTGGATCCTTCAATCTTCTTCATGCAACAAGCGAAGCAAATCACTCGACTCACTTAATCACACTAAAAAAACGTGCATAAAGCACTAAGGAAATTTTATTCATCAAAAGTTATGTAAATTGTATCACCAAAGTTGTTTAAATAGGTCCCTAACAAACTAGCTAAAAGATAAGATAAGATAACTTAATCTAAATCTCCTAAGGATAAGATAACTAATTTAAATCAGATTTGATCTTATTGGATTAGATCATAGTTTATTTAAATTTTAAAATCCTAAAGATATGATGACTAATGTAAATCAAATTTGATCTTATTAGATTAGATCAGATTTGATTTAAATTTAAAATCCCTAAAAATACTACTAAACAAATCAGAAGTAAATCAAATCTTCCAACAAACTTTATCAGCAAAACAAATTAAAATAACAATTTTAGCTTCCCACTTAATTTGAAAAGCATTTTTGGGCTTCTTGTTGTCTTGACTTAGCCCAATGGGCCTTATGGGTTGTCGCATTTCAACACCACTGTTTTTGAGATGGACTCTTGGTCTTCTTGATGTCCAAGACAGGCATGGTATAGTTCTTCTAGTATTCAGATCTTTGACCGTGACGAGATTACCATGCTGTCTCTTAACTCTAAAATGACAAAAATGCCCTCCTGACCAAGTATCAAATTCTCTCAAAAGGAATCTTGTTGCAAGTATAGTTCTAAACCAACAAATGATCCCAATCAGAGTTTAGTTTGTTTGTCACAAATTCAGTTAAAATAACTGAGAGTTTTAAATCTCGGGCCATTGATAAACCATTATTTTATGATTTATATTGTGTTTAATTGAGTGGTTTTATCAAGTCTTCACCCACTTATTCATATGATTTGCATGTATTTACAATTCCTTCCCAAAAATTGTCCATGGTTGAAAACTTGCTTCCTAGAGATCTTTTAATTATGTATTTTTATTCTCCTTTGTACCATTCGATGCCATGATCCGTGTGTTAAGTGTTTCAAGCCTCATAGGGCAGGAATGACTTAGAGAATTGAGAGGAAGCTGGCAAGGAGATGACCAGCGAACACCGACGCGAGCGCATGGCCCACGTGAGCGCGCGGAATGGAGAATTCGCAAGCGACGCGAATGCGTGCCTGACGCAATTGCGTAGATCGGAGTCTGCACGAACGACGCGAACGCGTGACAAGGAAAATCACTGAATAACGCGAACGCGTGGACGACGCGTACGCATGACCTGCGCGATCTGCAGAAATTACAGAATACACTGGAGACAATTGCGGGCCGCGTTTTAACCTAATTTTCGGCCCAGAAACACAGAATAAAGTAAGGGAACATGCAGAAACTCAAATCACATCGACACACATTCATTTACATTGATATTAGGATAGTTTTATATCTGAATCTTACTACTCTTTTAGGTTTTCTCTATGTTGATAGGATTTTAGTTTATTGCTTTTGCTTTGGATATTAAAGAGCCATTACCTCCGTGGAAGTACTATTCTAGTTTGTTTCCCTATTCTCCTACTCTTTTGGTTATTTATTATTCATGTTCAGATACTTATGTTACGTTTGGATTTATCAATACAGTTTACTACCTTTTCCCTTAATCAATTTTCAATCCTTATTTTATTTATCATGTTTTCTTCTACTAGTTCTGCAAGCGTTTTATTCTTGTCAATGGAGTAGAAATTCCACTTGACATGGTGGTTAATTAAGAGAAGACACTTGAGTTAGAATGCTCAAGTGCTTAGTTAAATTGGGTGCTGTTAGCTAATTTTATACCTACTAACGCTAAGTCTCTCCAAGGGAGAGGACTAGGAATTGTGGGTGAGAGTTAGTTTGATCACCATACTTTCTCTTACTTAGCAAGGGTTAATCGAGTGAGAACAACAACCTCTCTACACTACACTTGAGAAGATCCCAACAAGAATAGAAATTTTACTTAATTATTCCCCCAGTCAAGGCCTTTCATTTAAAGTATCAATAATTATTCTTAGTTTATTTTTATTACTTTAATCTTTAATCATTTTAATTACTCAGTATCAAAACCCAATTTTTCTGAAAATCCCTAGTTAATAAAATAGCATTCTTTCCTGCAACTCGTTGGGAGACGACCTGGGACTCATACTCCCAGTATTTTTATTTCTAAAAATTGTGACAACCCCTTTTAAATTGGTGAGGTGGATTTTAGCTGGTTAAGAGCTATACGTGCAACGCTGTTCTCTTAATTGGAGTCTCTTAATTGGTTAACTTCTGCCACGCATCAGCCATCTCTCAAAGCAATTGCATTGAGGTGTTTGTATCATTGGTTATGAGAAAAAGGGGTTTTAAAAGCAAAAGACGAGAAATTAAATTGCAAGAAAGTAAAGAGCAAGCAAAGAAATTCAAGTACTAAATGACATCATGGCAAGGATTGAGAGTTAAGGTTCCCTATCAAAGTCATTGACCACAAACATGGTAATTAAGAAGAGAATCCCACTTCGTCATCCCTAAGCATTGGGGTAAAGTCAAATATGCATAATTGATCTTAATTCACAAGTCCTAGCTAACTCACTAATTAGACATAGTGAAAGACTAGTGTCAATGGAAACAAAACTAACTATCAACCCTGAATTACCAATCAATATTGGACATCAATGACTCAAGGTAACCTAAATTCTCAATTTCAAGCCAAGAATACAAAATTTTACTCTAAAAGTAAAGAAGGCATTTTAGCAAACACTTAGCAGGCATAAAATGCAAACTTGGTAAATTGCAAGAATTAATAAAAATCTATAACTAACCAAAGCAAGAAAATAATAATAGAAAAATCAAAAGAACATCAATAAATATAAAAACATCAAATTGTATTAAAAGTAAACAAGAATTCAACAAGTGTCCATAAACTAAAATTGACAAAAATAAAGAAACTAACAAGTAAAACTAAGTGAGTTAAGATAATTGAATAAGAAAATATAAAGGAAACTACACTAGAACAAGAATTAAAACCTAAATCTGAGAAGAAACTAAACTAAAAACCCTAAATTATAGAGAAAAGTTGGAGCTTCTCCCTCTAGAATTGACCTAAAATATCATTCTAAACTACTACTATCCTCCTTGGTTGATTTCCTTGAGTCTTGTCTCCATATGCATCAGAAATGAGTTAGATTGGGCCAAAATTGGGCCTGAAATCACGATCCATGTGCCGCCACTCGTGCATGTGCACAACCCATGCGCTGATGCGCATGCTCAAAAAATCAAGGAGATGCGTACGCATAGGGCATGCGTATGCACGACCATGAAAATATCCAATCTTCATTTCTTCATGAATTCTCCACCTTTACATACTTTTTCTTCATTTTTTCAAGCCATCATTGCCTTCTAAACCTTAAATCACTCGAACAAACACATCAATGTATTGAATGGAATAAAAGTGAATTAAATTTGACAATTTTCAAGCGTAAAAAAATATATTTTTCATAGTTAAGCACAATTAGAAAAAAAATTCACAAAACTTTGTATTTTTATGAATAAATGCAAGATAAGTTGATAAATTTCACTCTTTTTAACCCAAAATTCATCATAAAATAGGGATTTATCAGGCATGTTCAAACATTTTGAATATTATTTAGCCAAAATACTCCCACTACTAGTCATGCATAACTGGCTAACTCTATGAATATTGATCACATTGGGGCCCATGACAGATATCTTGGTTTGCCTTCTATAGACTCTAAATTGAAAAAGGCTTCTTTCAGTATGATCAAAGAGAAGGTTCAGAAAAGAATCCAAAGATGGAAGAGCAATCTTCTATCTTCGGGTGGTAGACATATATTGCTTAAGACAGTGAGTGAAACTATTCCTATTTATACATTGTCTTGCTTCAACTTTCCTAATGGTTTAATTTCAGAAATTCACTCTCTACTTTCTCAGTTCTAGTGGGGGCAAAAAAGTTTTGAAAGGCAGATTGTTTGGATTAGTTAGGACACTATGACTCGTCTAAGAAGAGAAGGATGGCTTGGATTTAAGGATATTAGAATTCAGAAAGTGGCGTTATTTGACAAACAGTTTTGGCGACTTGTAACACGGCTTACTTCTCTATTATCCAAAATCCTAAGAGGTAAATACTTTAGCAATGGTAATGCTATAACTGCAGAAATTGGAGTCTTACCTTCTTGGGATGGAGGAGCATACTAGAAGGCCGAAAGATTGTTAAAAAATGTCTTAATTGGGCTGTGGGTACTGGAGAACATATTCAAACCTTTGAGGATCCTTGGCTACCTCCTCCGTATCCTTTAATGATTTCTAAAATGCCAAATAGGCAGGTTATTTTCGAAAGTTAAAGACTTAATTAATGAAAATAGGAATCAAATCAGAATCTCATCCAGGAATTATTTATCCAAGATGTTGCAGATAGAATTTTGTCAGTTAAAATTCATCAAAGTAGGGACGAATTGTAATGGGATTTGAACAAATCCAAGCATTATGATACAGAAGTATGGTCATGAAGCAATAGAAACAATCACTCATTGTTTAATCGACTACTCTAGAATTAAAGAAGTATGGTCTCAGAGTTACTTTCATGACTGTCTTTTCCCTCAGAATCCTAACGGTTTTTGGACATGGTGGACTGCATTAACGGAGCTACTTCACCTATTAAAGAATGCTAACCGAAATTCTCAATTGCTTGCCATCATTTGCTGGAACTGTTGGAAAGCTTACAACTAGTTAGTCTTTGAAGGTTTTATTTCAGTGCCGCCTGCCATTCTTACAAGCTCTGTCAAATTGCTCCCTGAAATCCAAAAAACTCCCATTTTAGATTGTCATCTTCATGAGGCAAACTCTAAGTTTCATTCAATTCGACTTATTATTCTTTCTTCTTTTAGATTCTTCTTAGTTTTTCGACCTTACACCATAGAATGAATATCGTCAATGTATTGTTTTGAGAAATTTCCACTTTTTATTATGCTGTCTAATTTTTAAACATCTTTATATTTTATTTGTCAATAATTAATGAAATATAACCTACTACTTTTAAAAAAAAAAACATATATCCTATTTACAAAATAAAATTAAATCACAATTCCACTGTGAACTTTTTTTTTTTTTAAATCCACGAGACTTCGATTTTAGTGATCCTTGAGACCCTCAACGTTGAGCAATGAGCAATAAAGGCTCTTTGTGTTGATAATTCAGAATCATGTCAAATGAGAGTTAATACTCAAAATGGCCCCTGAAATTTGACTTCCGACGCAATTTAACCCTTAAATTTTCAATTGACTCAAATTGTACCCTGAAATTTTAACCCGTACCTCAATTTGACCCTTCCGACGTTTTTCGTCACCGGAAAGCTGACTTGGCAATTTTAAATGACACGTGGCACTGTAATGGTTAGATGACATGGCCAAATTTTTTAAAGCATCAATTTAACCCCTCACACTCACAATTTAAACATAAAACCTAACTGTTTGATAAAAAATTATAAAATAAAATAATAAATTACATAAATATCCTCATCTTCTTCCTCTCACATCTTATTCCTCTTCTTACATCTTCTTGCAACATCCACTATTCAACAATCACCATTGTTATTATCACACTAACCATTGCACCACCAAAATATATTATAACTGATTATTAGATCTTAATGGTCTTTATAGAAAAAATATGAAATAATTTTGCAAAATGTCATTAATATCCTTTTTCTTTATCATCTTTTCTAAAAAAAAAAACTTCGAGTTTTTCCACCAACCTTTTCAAGTGTAGCCATTGGCATTCATGAAGGTTGAGGCGCTATGAATCTTTTCGACAGAAAATTGTTCTCCATATGACCCTTCCTTCACGGCACTTTATCACCTATATATGTAACTAAGCATTGCAATTTGAGATTGCAAATTTTGAGTCTTTCTTTTTTTAGATTTCAATTTTTAAGTTTGTCAAACAAGTATTGACCAAAAATTTTACTTCCATGTTTATTAGGACTCCCAAGACTTATTATCCTAAGTGTTAATAGGTGTTAATAGAGACTTGGTGGTTTGAGATTAAAAAGTTAAACATGTAAAAAAAATGAGTCAAATGAAAGAAAGAAAATAGAAAAAATAGCCGTTGTAATAAAAAAATATAAGAACTAACATTCTTGACCTTTTGTTGTGTATTATGTGAGATTATGTTATTTGCAATAGGAGCCAGGAATGGAATAAATGAAATTAAATCAGGCATACTGAATATAAATATAATTATTATATTATTAATAAAATGTTTGAATCTTACTATTAGTTCAAATTTTCAATGGTTATGATTCAAAAGAAATTTTAGACCACCAAGAACCAAAATATATTTTACCCATCTAAAAAACTCCTAGTATGTTAAATACAAAATTTATGTCACTAATAAAAATAAAAGTTTATCTATTTTGTGTCTTATAAAGACATGTTAAGTTTATAAATTAATAATTTTTTTATTAAAAATATAAAAAAATTTAAATTTTTAATGTATTTATTTTATATTTATTAAATGAAAATATTTAAAATTTTTTAATAATAATAAACTTATCATGTGTACTTAATACACACATTAACTACTACGATTTGGAAGAATTGGGGTTGCGCTAGGTTTTATGTTCAAATTGTGAGGGGTTAAATTGATGCTTTGAAAATTTTGGCCATGTCATCTAATCATTACAGTGCCACGTGTCATTTAAAATTGCCAAGTCAGCTTTCCGGTGACGAAAAACGTTGAAAGGGCTAAATTGAGGCACGAGTCAAAATTTCAGGGTACAATTTGAATCAATTGAAAATTTAAGGGCTAAATTGCGTTAGAGGTCAAATTTCAGGGGCCATTTTGAGTATTAACTCGTCAAACGAAGATCCTTGGCAAGTTGGCAACCAACCTTTTTTTTGCCTTAGTCGGACGGGCCATTGTTGGAACTGGAGCGGCGACAATCAAGCTTATCCGCCGGCTTAATTATGGAACCTGCATCTTAAACTATTCAGATTACAATGCATGCTTTATAGGAATAGATGGAAAATATAGAATTGAGTAAACATTTTTGTAACTTTATTTGTTTATTGGATTAAGTTTCTTTAAAGTTAAAAAAATTAGTAAAATAAAAAAATGAGAGTTTAATTATATTTGAATTAAAGTAGTATGACTTACACATAATAAAAATTATAAATTCAATTATAATTAATTATTTATTTTATTAGTTTACAATTTTTTTCCGTTTATTCTTTAAGAGAAATTATTTTCCTAATCATTCTCCTAATAACTAAACTAGAAAATAATTGATTTTCTTTCAAGAGTATCCGCTGTTCTTTATAAATTATGGTATCTACTTATATTTTTTCTTTTTGATATAAAGGTTTTTTTAGTGTGTATATACAATACACTTTTAGACCCTACACCACCATAATAGTTTTAATAGTTAAAATTTGGAAAATATAATAAAATTATTGTAAGGGTCTAGATTGACTTCCAAAAGATTTTAGATTGAATATTTTGGTTTCCAATAAATTTTTATTATTCTAAAAGTCTTAATTTCTTATATAATACTTATCAAATAATAAAGATTTATTAAACACTAAAATATTCTGTCTAAATTTCGTTAGACCATATAGTTATCCTTAAATTTCAAACTTACATGTTTTTAATGTCAATGTGCCAAAAGATATACACTTCCAAAATGGATTTCTTTTCCCAAAATGTGAAATTACATTCGGGAAAGTGCTGGTAAAGTTGATTTCTCTTTGCAAAAATCTCTTTTGTATTCAACTTTAGTTATATGCCCCCCTTAATAAGATAGAAAGGTAGGTTGACATGTCGGTAAATAAGTCTGCTCAAATAATACACCTTTGCAAGAATTTTCCATTTGCTGCTTCATTTGTAGTTTTGAAACTTCTCCCCTTTTTTCTTTTTTAATACCATTTTTTTCCGTTGTCATTAATCTTTTTCGTTTATGTGGCAAAGGAAACCAAAAAACTGGACTTGGATTAAAATTAAATTTCTTTGAACTTTAGCAACAACAACATACTTTATACTTTCACATTTCTTTTTCTTTTCTTTGTATAAAGAAGAACCATATATAATAAAAAAGAACCAATAACTCATCTGAAAGTGAGGGGAAAGAAAGAAAGGGGAAAAAAAAACAAGAGAGTTCAGTCTAATGCACAATAATCGTTCAAAGCAGATTCAATGTTCAAACCATAAATGACTATCCAAATTAAATTACCAACAACTTAATTTATATATTAGCTTTAATTTACAATAATCCAAACAAATTTGTGGTGTCCTTTTTCCTCTTAATTGTTATGCTCACAAGCTATACATGTTAAAATATTCTGAAAATTCTGATGCTCAATTTCTCTGTTTTCTTCTTTAATTTTCCTCTGCTTTTGTCCTTCCCCTGAATAATAACAACAAAAATCACTGACACAACAGAAGATTCTCCTCCTCATCATATACAACAAAATCTCCAGTAATGATAATCATCAATTATACACTATTAGAAATTTGAACAACCACTAATATATATAAAAATTCTCATCTGAAGTAGTAATATAAAAGTCTTATGATTACATAATAATAATAATAATAATAATAATAATAATAATAATAAAAGTATTATAGCAAATAAAAAAAACTAGTAGAAGAAATTGCAACAATGATCATCACTGTCCATTTTTGCGTAGTAGCCAATGAAGAAGAAGAAGAGTCTTCTGGCTTGTGAGGTGGCTTTCTATAGTAGAATGGAAAGTAAGGTAGAATAGGGTCCGGTGGTGGTGGAGTAGCGCCACCATAACCGCCGCTGCTGTCGCCGCCATCTCCGCCACCATAAGGTGGTGTAGGGTTATAAGGGTAATTATTGTTATTATTCCCGCCAGAAGGTGGTGGATATCCGTAACCGGTACCGGATTGCGGTGGTGCCGGCGGTACTGTAGGGGTTGTAGGAGTAGTAGTGCCGGTGCCGCCACCAGGAGCGGTGGGTGGAGGGTAACATGGATAGGGACAAGGATCGTCGGTTCTTGTGGTGGTCGGAAAACTGATGAGGAGTGTTATGGTTATTGGGAGAAAGAAGAGAATGGTGGAGGACATGTTTGGATTGAAGAAAAAGAGAAAGAAAAAGAAAAAGAGAGGAATTACTAAAATTTTAGAAAGGGGTGATAAATGGAGATGAAAGGGTAAGGTGGTGGTGGTGGTTGTGTGAGTGATGTATATGGGGGGTGTGGTGGTGTCTCTTATTAGAAAGCTACGTGTGTTTTTGTCACATCTTAATAATAATGATGAAATTATGAGCAGGGGTATGCATTCAAAATAAATGGAAATATAATAAAGTTTTAGCTATTGTGTTAGTGAATATATAGTTGTGTTGTTTGGTGATAAATGATCATCACAATGGAGAAGTCAAAGCAGGGCTTCAGTGCAATTAGAAATTTCTGGTCTGAGTGTGACTATAAGCTACTTAGATGGCTTTTGGTTTAATTGCATTTATTCGGACAGATAGATGAGAAACATTAATCCTGATTTTGGATATTGTCTTTCAGTTTATTTTTTATGTATAGGAATGATGTAAAACGTCTTATACGATTGGTCAGTTATATTTATTATTTAAGATGAGTATTCACATTAATAATATTAAAAATAATTATTTTTGTTGATTGGACGTTAGATACAACAATAACAAAGTCTTGTCCCACTAAGTGGGGTTGATTAGACGTTACATAATTAAATATATATTTATATAAAATTATTTTATATTTACAGTATATTAAAATTAAATTTTATTTTTTAGATATAAATTTAATCATTTTAGTATAAAAATAGAAATAGAAATCCATATACCTAATTTAATTTTCTGTTTTATATAAACATTTTTTTTATGTTTTCATACTTTTAAAAGTGAAAACATAGAATATCTATACGTAATTTGAATAGTTAAATAATTAAAAAAAAACCTTTTTTTTTGGGTATTTTTGAACCATTTCTTAACAAATGTCTTAATTATAAGCCAAATTCTCAAAAATAAAAGAGTACTAAAAAATAAATTTTAAAGAAGAGAAAGCACAGTATAGTTTTTGTTGGCAAAGAATAACAATGAATTGCACATGACATATCCTTAAAATAACAAGTAATAAGGTTGAATTAAGCTACAATAGAACTCTGGTCTCAAATGATGACGATGATTGAGAGTGACTGTATATATAGTACTCTGGTATACTATTAGGGAGGATAACGTAAACGGGATTATATCCCCTTGGATGATTGTTGCTTCAAAAAAAAAAATATGGATATATATATAATTAAAATAAGTATTTTATATTAATATACATATGTTAGAATGTTTGTTTATTTTTTAAATTATATTGTATATTTCATTTAAAATTTGATAATTTGATTTTACCTTCAAGTTATAATATATTATTATATGAGATAACTAACAATATTAAATTTATTTTAGGTATGTTAAATTTTATTTAATTTTATTAATAAACATAGTAATTCATGTGGAAATCCATGGAATTATATTTTTTTTCGTTAAAAATGAAATGGAGAGAAATTTTCGCTTATGAAAAAACAGATCCAACCGGTAAAAAGTTTTATAGTGTGGGATGAAAGCGTTGAAAAGGATTGTTCCCAATCTCCGCTCCCTTACATTATTACGTTAATTATTTTTTTTATAATAGATGAAGTTGTATAATACGCTAATATGAATTAAATTGGTATATTTTATCAATATAATGACAGTGAATCAAATAACACAAATTGTAGATACAATTTGTATATTAAAAAAATCGTAATTCTTGTTTTCATAAATTATAAATTTTTAAATTAAAAAACTAAAATTGTGACTTACATATCAACGTATTATATGAAAATATTACAATATTAACGAAAATTACTAATAATAATATATATATATATATATATATATATATATATATATATATATATATATATATAATTCCTAAACCATCAAAGGGGCATATGCGGTTTTCCATGTTTGGCTTTTGTTTCTTTCAGTGGTCGACGCGACCAAGGGCCAAAGGCCAAGGTTAAAAAGAACAACACACCAAACAAAACTGCCTGCAAAGATTCTTTCTCAAAACCAAACATTTAAGATCAGAGGAAGCTAAGTTCCCCCTCAAATTCCACTAGTCATTCCATATTTCGCGATACCCTAGCTAATTGCATTTTTCTTATGTACATGTGAAACCGAGAGATACTATTTCTTACTTTGAAGAATATGTATTAATTTGTGACATTGGAGAATTTGTTATGTTCCGTCCTAGCTAGCTAGAAGGTGAAGAAAAAGGAAAAAGAGAATATCCATTAATTAGTTTCTTAGACATGTTAAGGAAAGTTAAGTTTTAAAGGAAATTTTGAGATTAGCTGTATATATTAAAATAGTTTTGAAAATTTCAGTGGTACCAATAATGTCTTTAGGAGATTGACAAAAGTGTAATATTATTTTTTAATGGCAGTGACGAGTCACTTAATGAAAATCGATCTCAAAAATGTAATTGATACAAATAGAATTTTAAAGATTATTTTAATATATACAGTTAATCTAACAATGAATTATTAAGACTTAATTCTATTAAGAATAATACTACGTAATCAATAAATATTATTATTTTTAGTCAATAATTAGCCAACGATAATTTATACTCATTTATAGAATTTTTTCACACAAAAAATATATAATTTATATTTATATTTATTAAAATTTATACAAATAAATCAATACAATTTATATCTATATTTTTTAAAATTTATACGTATAAATTAATAAAATTTATTTATTAAAAATAATTTAATATTTGTGTTACTCAAATAATGGTCAAAATACTAAACATTGATGGCTGTTAAGAGTTTCTCTTCTATTAATGCAAATAAATGTATGAAAAAAAAATTGTGACTTGTATAAATTGAAAGAATTCTTTTATGTGCTCCTAATATCCTCGTATAAGATCAATGGCTAAAGAAGTTGTTATAGCTAGTTTATCAAAGGTGAAACACTTTAGAGAGATTTAGGATTTAATTAGATATTATATTTTTGAGAAATATTGAATTTGTAATAATATAGAATTAATATTGAATAAACCTAATTCATTTCAAAAGTTAGCTTAAGATATAAAAAATATCACTTATTAAGCCACCGAAGTCACTCCTTTAAAAAATGTAAGACTTGTAATACACGTTTCTTATATTAGGCACAAATATTTGGAGTGTAAAATTTATATACATAATTATCTGCTATAAGTAAATTGTTCAATTATATTGAATCAGATAGACTCGAAAATTATATTAAAATTTTAAATTTTGTTAAATAAACAACGGAAATTATAAACAACGTGAACAATGGACTTTAATTTTAGTCTACAGAAGGTAAAGAATAAAAATAGTCCACTCCAAATTATTCTCCTAAAAACTCTATTTTCACTTTTACAATTTTACCATCCACCTTTTAATAGCAGCACTATCCCTCCCAACACCCTTGTAGAGCCATCGTTTCCTGCCGCTCCAGCAAGCCTCAGCGCCGCCAATTCTCTTGTTTGTTATCTCCGTCGGTGCTGTGTCAACCTTCCTGCCAAACACGGCATTTCGCCTCTGTCGTCATTTGCACTCTCCGTTTTCTCCATGCAAACACACATGTTGTCGTAGCACCACTGCATTCCACCAGTGCCATAGACTGAGCTGTAGCAGCAGAAGGAATAAGCTCCTGGGTCGGTCCCATTGCCGGCTATACTACACCGTCACCGCCAGCTGCAGTAAGATCATTGACAGGGGTAACGCGAGGCTTACCTCACCGTGTCACTATGCTTCTTCACCCATTAGTTTGCAAGAGGTAAGTTGATAGTTAGGGTTTTATTTTTTCATAGAATGTTTATGCTATGTATTAGGTTTCTAGTAATAGTTACAGCGGTTCGAATTAGATCTTCTTAGATTTGGTTGAATTAGTGGATTTCTATTCTGTATGTAAACAATTTTAGGTCTTTTAATAATTGGTATCAAATGGAAAGAAAAAATATGTGACTATTGCTTATTTGCTTAGTTTCTATTTTGTTCTATACTATATGTTTCTCATATTGGTTTGGTTGAATTGATGTTGGGTGTTAATCTAGGTTTCAATTATTATGTACAAATGTTCGAATTAGATGTTATTTAAATTGGCTGAATTAGTGGATATTTATTCTTGTTTTAAACCATTTTATATGCGTGAATATTTGGTTTCAACTGATTTACTCCATATTGAAAATAATACAGATGTTAATTTCACTATGTATGTGAATGGTTCATTTCATTAAAAAATGGATGTTTGTTTGGGTTATGTGATTGGATTTTTACTTGATTACATCTTTGATTTGGGATTTAGTTAAACAATTAGTTAAAACTTAGTCTAATTGTGCTTGAATTTACCTGGTTAAATTTGGTACAACAGTGTGAATGCAATATAAGTTTCTACTATGTATTAGGCTTTTGGTAATAGTTACAACGGTTCTAATTAGATGTTCTTTGATTTGGTTGAATTAGTTAATTTCTGTTCTACATGTAAACAATTTTAGGTCTTTTAATAACGGGTATCAACTGGAAAGAAAAAAAAGTGATTGTTGCTAATTTGCTTGGTTTTTATTTTTATTTTTTGGTACTATATGTTTCTTATTTTAGGTTGGGAGTTTTGAAAAAAAAAAGTTACAGCTAAGTCTTGGTTGAATTGATATTTGGTGTGAATCTAGTGTTCAGGTAGTATGCATAGATGTTCGAATTAGATTTTAATTGAATTTGTTGAATCTGATGATTATTCTTCTTTTAAACCATTTTATATGTGTGAATATGTGGTTTCAATTGATTTACCAGGTGCATGGGTAATAATTTGGAAAATTTGATAGTTGTTCCTTAAGAATTGAGGAGGATGTTCATGTTGGCATGTATAATGTTGGTTCTTTTATATGAGAAGTGCATATTTATTTGATTTAGTACCTGTTGTTCTATTACTTGAATTGCTGGCTTTGGCATGCACATGCTCTGCATGTTTATTTTGTTATGTACTTTGGAATTGATTTAGTTTAATTATGCTTGAATAGAAATTGGGTTTGATTTGAGTCATTTAGACCGGGTGTTGACGGAAAAAATCGTTGGTTCAGAATTTTCACAAAATAATTCCGTTGAAGTATAGATCCAAATCAATAGATGACTCTCAATCAAAGTTTAATTTGTTTATCACTTAAGTCAAACCAATAAAATTGAGAGTATTTAAACCTCAGTTTGTCTTTCAAAGGAATTGCAGGGAAGTGTGTATATTATTGGTTATGAGATATTTTTGAGAATTTTGGAGTGATGACAATTGACAAGAAATATAAATGACAAGAAAGTAAAACTACAACTAAGGAACTATAAATGCTAAAAGAGCTAAGAAATCAAAGCTAACAAAAAATAATGACAATCAAATTGGTAGGAAAGTCAAGTGAGAATAAGAATTCCTATCCTCATTGTCATCCTCAATTGTGATAGTAAGTGTATATTGTTCTCACTTAGTCATCCTCTAAAAATGAAGGAAAGTCAAGTGAGCATAATTGACTATAGTCCACAAGTCCTAATAAAATCCTAGTGAAAGATTAGTTTTAGTGGCATTTAAGCCAATTAGCAACCTTCAATTACCAATCAACATTAGATTTTGACAATTCAAGAGTTTTCAATTACTCAACCCTCAAGCTAAGAGTGCAAAAATCTTCTCTAAAACCAAACCAAGCATTTTATCAAACACTTGGAAGGCATAAAATGAAAGCATGGTAAAATAACAAGAATTAATAAAATCTAAATCTAACAATTGCAAGATAATGATGAGCGGATAATTTATACGCTTTTTGGTATTGTTTTTAGGTAGTTTTTAGTAAGTTCAAGCTACTTTTAGGGATGTTTTCATTAGTTTTTATGTTAAATTCATATTTCTGGACTTTACTATGAGTTTGTGTATTTTTCTGTGATTTCAGGTAAATTCTGACTGAAATTGAGGGACTTGAGCAAAACTCTGAAAAAGGCTGACAAAAGGACTGCTGATGCTATTGGAATCTGACCTCCCTGCACTCAAAATAAATTTTCTGGAGCTACAGAACTCCAATTGGCGCACTCTCAACGGCGTTGGAAAGTAGACATCCAGGGATTTCCAGCAATATATACTAGTTCATACTTTATTCGAAAATTGACGACGTAACTTGGCGTTGAACGCCAAGTTCATGCTGCTGTCTGGAGTTAAACGCCAGAAAAACGTCATGATCCGGAGTTGAACGCCCAAAACACGTCATAACTCGGAGTTCAACTCCAAGAGAAGCCTCAGCTCGTGGATTGATCAATCTCAGCCCAAGCATACACCAAGTGGGCCCCGGAAGTGGATTTATGCATCAGTTACTTACTCATGTAAACCCTAGGAGCTAGTTTATTATAAATATGATGATTTATTAATGTATAAGAAATCTTTGGTCTCAGTTTTGTTTTATTTTTCATCCTAAGAGGCTATTGATCACGTTTTTAGGGGGCTGGCCATTCGGCCTTGCCTGAACCTTTTACTTATGTATTTTCAACGGTGGAGTTTCTGCACACCATAGATTAAGGGTGTGGAGCTCTGCTGTACCTCAAGTATTAATGCAATTCTATTTTATTCCATTCAATTCTATCTTATTCTTATTCCAAGATATTCATTCGTACCCAAGAACATGATGAATGTGATGATTATGTGACGCTCATTATCATTCTCACTTATGAACGCGTGTGATTGACAACCACTTCCGTTCTACATGCAACCGAGCTTGAATGTGTATCTCTTAGATTCCCCAACAGAATCTTCGTGGTATAAGCTAGATAGATGGCGGCATTCATGAGGATCCGGAAAGTCTCACCTTGTCTGTGGTATTCCGAGTAGGATCCTGGGAATCCGGAAAGTCTAACCTTGTCTGTGGTATTCCGAGTAGGATTCCGGTAATGAATGACTGTGACGTGCTTCAGACTTGCAAGTGCTGGGCGTTAGTGACAGACGCAAAAGAATCAAGGGATTCTATTCCAGTAGGCGCGGGAACCAACCAGTGATTAGCCGTGCTGTGACAGAGCGCGTGAGCGTAGTTTTCACTGCGAGGATGGGATGTAGCCTTCGGCCAGGTGATGCCTCCAGACGATTAGCCATGCGAGTGACAGCCGCAGAGGACCATTTTCCCGAGAGGATTGAAAGTAGCCATCGTCGAACGGTGAACCCCTATACACAGCTTGCCATGGAAAGGAGTAAGAAGGATTGAGTTGAAGCAGTAGGAAAGTAGGCGTCCTTGAGCCATACAGTCTCTCCATTCGCTTATCTGAAATTCCCACCAATGAATCTGCATAAGTATTCTATCCCTTTTATTATTTCTAGTTTATTATTAATTTTCGAAACCATAAACAATTTTAATCAGCCTAACTGAGATTTACAAGGTGACCATAGCTTGCTTCATACCAACAATCTCTGTGGGATCGACCCTTACTCACGTAAGGTTTATTACTTGGACGACCCAGTACACTTGCTGGTTAGTTGAACGGAGTTGTGAAAACAACCGATGCCATAATAATGATTTCATACAAGTACAAAAGAACATGGATCACAATTTCGTCCACCAGATAACAATAACAATTAAAGAAAGCAACAATGATCATGAAAAGATAAATTGCATTAAAGAGAATCAAAATCAACAAGAGTCTATAAAATATAAAAGTGACCAAATAAAAGAAATAACATGTAAAACTAAGAAATCAAGGATGTAATAAAAAGAAATTGTAAGAAAAACTAAATCAAGACAAGATTAAAACCTAAATCTAAGAGGAAATTAACCTAAATCTATCCTAATTCTAGAGAAAAAAGAGAGCTTATCTCTCTAGAATATAACCTAAAACATGATTATAAACTAAATCTAATTGCTCTCCCTTGTTCTCTCTTGAATTTGGCCTCAAATACTTCAGAAATGAGTTGAATTGGGCTCTGGAAGGCTGAAAATCATGACCCACGTATTGTAATTAATGAAGTCACGTGCCTCATGTCAGGCATACACGCAAGGCACGCGTACGTGCGTATGCGCAACATGGCTAATTTCCTAAGCATGCGTATGTGCAAGGCAACATGGATAATTCCCAAGGCAAGCGTACGCATGACCATGAATTTCTTCAAATCCTCTTTGTGAATTCTCTACTTGGCATGCTTTTTCTTCACTTCTTCAACCCAATCTTTGTCTACTAAGCCTAAAATAACTTAAACACATCAAGACATCGAATGGAATTAAAGTGAATTAAATTTAGCGAATTAAAGGTCTAAAAAGCATGTTTTCACTCTTAAGCACAAATTAGGAGAAATTCACAACACTATGCTATTTCATTGATTAAATGTAGAAAAAGTTGATAAAATTCACCAAATTCAATACAAGATAAAGTATAAAATTATGGTTTATCAGGTGTACAAGTGATATTTTTGTCAATGAGTTGGTTGTTAGTGAAGCACTAAGGAGGATGTTCATTTTACTTTATATGTGGATGTTTGTCTGGGTTATGTGATTGGTCAATTGCATGCTTTAAAAATTTTTCTTGTATTTTTCGAAAACTCCATGCATTCATAGTGTTCTTCATGATCTTCAAGTTGTTCTTGACAAGTCTTCTTGTTTGATCTTGATGATTTCTTGTTTTGTGTTGTATGTTGTTTTTCATATGCATTTTTTGTTTGTTAGAATCCATGCATTAAAAATTTCTAAGTTTGGTGTCTTGCATATTTTCTTTGCATAAAAAATTTTTCAAAATTATGTTCTTGATGTTCATCATGATCTTCAAAGTGTTCTTGGTGTTCATCTTGACATTCATAGCATTCTTGCATGCATTCATTATTTTGATTTAAAAATTTCATGCATTGAGTATTTTTGTTGTTTTTCTCTCTCATAATTAAAAATTCAAAAATCAAAAAAATATCTTTTCCTTATTTCCCTCCAAATTTTCGAAATTTTGGGTTGACTTGGTCAAAAAATTTTTAAAATTAGTTGTTTCTTACAAGTCAAGTCAAAATTTCAATTTTAAAAATCTTATCTTTTCAAAATCTTTTTCAAAAATCATATCTTTTTCATTTTTTTCTATTTTTCAAAAATTTCAAAAATATTTTTCAAATTATTTTCAAAATCTTTTTCTTATCTTTATATCATATTTTCGAAAATTAGCTAACAATTAATGTGATTGGTTCAAAAATTTGAAGTTTGTTACTTTCTTGTTAAGAAAGGTTCAATCTTTAAGTTCTAGAATCTTATCTTGTAGTTTCTTGTTAGTGAAGTAAATAATTTCAAAATTTTTGAATTAAATCTTTTTATCTTTTATTTGATCTTTTTCAAAAATTTTATCTTTTTCAAAATTTGATTTCAAAATATCTTATCCAACTTCTTATCTTCTTATCTTTTTAAATTTTGATTTCAAATCTTTTTCAATCAACTAACTAACTTTTTGTTTGTTTCTTATCTTTTTCAAAACCACCTAACTACTTCTCTCTCTTCTATTTTCGAAAATATCTCTCTCTTTTTCAAAAAATTCTTTTTAATTAACTAAATGTTTCATGTTTTAATTTTAATTACAAATTTACCTTTAATTTTCGAAAATTACTAACCTCTTTTTCAAAATTATTTTCGAAATTTCCCTTCTCTTTTCTTCTTCTATTTAATTATTTAATTACTAACACTTCTCTTCACCTCTCTTCATCCAAAAATCCGAATCTCCTTCTTCATTCTTCTACCCCTTTCTTCTTCTACTAACATAAAGGAATCTCTATACTGTGACATAGAGGATTCCTCTTCTTTTCTTGTTTTCTTCTCTTTCATATGAGCAGGAACAGGGAAAAAGGCACTCTTGTTGAAATTGATCCAGAACCTGAAAGGACTCTGAAGAGAAAATTAAGAGAAGCTAAATTACAACAATCTAGAAATAACCTTTCAGAAATTTTCGAACAAGAGAAGGAGATGGCAGCCAAAAATAATAATAATGCAAGGAGAATGCTTGGTGACTTCACAAAACCAACATCCAAATTTGATGGAAGAAGCATCTCCATTCCTGCCATTAGAGCCAACAACTTTGAGCTGAAACCTCAGCTAGTTGCATTAATGCAACAAAACTGCAAGTTTTATGGACTTCCATCTGAAGATCCTTATCAGTTTTTAACTGAGTTCTTGCAGATCTGTGAGACTGTAAAGACGAATGGAGTTGATCCTGAAGTCTACAGACTCATGCTTTTCCCTTTTGCTGTAAGAGACAGGGCTAGAATATGGTTGGATTCACAACCCAAGGATAGCCTGGACTCCTGGGATAAGCTGGTCACTGCCTTCTTGGATAAATTCTTTCCTCCTCAAAAGCTGAGCAAGCTGAGAGTGGATGTTCAAACCTTCAAACAAAAAGATGGTGAATCCCTCTATGAAGCTTGGGAAAGATACAAGCAACTGACCAAAAGATGTCCATCTGACATGTTTTCAGAATGGACCATATTAGATATATTTTATTATGGTCTCTCTGAATTTTCGAAAATGTCATTGTACCATTCTACAGGTGGATCTATTCACCTGAAGAAAATGCCTGAAGAGGCTCAAGAACTCATTGACATGGTTGCAAATAACCAGTTCATGTACACTTCTGAGAGGAATTCCGTGAACAATGGGATACCTCAGAAGAAAGGAGTTCTTGAAATTGATGCTCTGAATGCCATATTGGCTCAGAACAAAGTGTTGACTCAACAGGTCAACATGATCTCTCAAAATCTGAATGGATGGCAACATGCATCCAACAGTACTAGAGAGGCAGCTTCTGAAGAAGCTTATGATCCTGAGAATCCTGCCATGGCAGAGGTTAATTACATGGGTGAACCTTATGGAAATACCTATAACTCATCATGGAAAAATCATCCAAATTTCTCATGAAAGGATCAACAAAAACCTCAACAAGGTTTTAACAATGGTGGACGCAATAGGCTGGGCAATAGCAAGCCATATCCATCATCTTCTCAACAACAGACAGAGAATTCTGAACAAAATACTTCTAATTTAGCCAATGTAGTCTCTGATCTGTCAAAGGCCACCTTCAGTTTCATGAGTGAAACAAGATCCTCCATTAGAAATCTGGAGGCACAAGTGGGCCAGCTGAATAAGAAAGTCATTGAAACTCCTCCCAGTACTCTCCCAAGCAATACAGAAGAGAATCCAAAAGGAGAGTGCAAAGCCATTGACATAGTCAAAGTGGCCGAATGCACAAAGGAGGAGGAGGACGAAAATCCTAGTGAGGAAGACCTCCTAGGACGTCCCTCAAGCAAGAAGGAGTTTCCTATTAAGGATCCAGAGGAATCTGAGGCTCATACAGAGACCATAGAGATTCCATTGAATCTCCTTCAGCCATTCATGAGCTCTGAAGACTATTCATCCTCTGAAGAGGATGAAGATGTAACTGGAGAGCAAGTTGCTCAATATTTAGGAGCTATCATGAAGCTGAATGCCAAATTGTTTGGTAATGAGACTTGGGAAAGTGAACCTCCCTTGCTCATTAATGAACTGGATACTTGGATTCAGAAAATTCTACCTCAAAAGAAACAAGATCCTGGCAAGTTCTTAATACCTTGTACCATAGGCACCATGATCTTTGAAAAAGCTCTGTGTGATCTGGGGTCAGGGATAAATCTAATGCCACTCTCTGTAATGGAGAAGCTGGGGATCATTGAGGTACAACCTGCCTTGTTCTCATTACAACTGGAAGACAAGTCATTGAGACAAGCTTATGGAATAGTAGAGGACGTGTTAGTAAAGGTTGAAGGCCTTTACATCCCTGCTGATTTCATAATCTTAGACACTAGGAAGGAAGAGGATGATTGCATCATCCTTGGAAGACCTTTTCTAGCCACAGCAGGAGCTGTGATAGATGTCAACAGAGGTGAATTAGTCCTTCAATTGAATGGGGACTACCTTGTGTTTAAGGCACATGGCCATCTCTCTGTGACAGAAGAGAGTAAGCATGAAGAGCTTCTCTCAGTTCAGAGTCAAGAAGAGCCCACACAGTCAAACTCTAAGTTTGGTGTTGTGAGGCCACAACCAAACTCTAAGTTTGGTGTTAAGATCCCATATCCAAACTCTAAGTTTGGTGTGGACAACTATACAACATTGACCTGATCACCTTGTGGCTCCATGAGAGCCACTGTCAAGCTATTGACATTAAAGAAGTGCTTGTTGGGAGGCAACCCAATTTTATTTATCTAATTTCTATTTTATACTATTTTATTGTTATTTTGTGTTTTATTAGGTACATGATCATGAGGAGTCACGAAAAAATCATAAAAATTAAAAACAGAATCAAAAACAGCAGAAGAAAAAATTCACACCCTGGAGGACGCACAGGCTGGCGTTCAACGCCAGTAAGATGCATCTGGCTGGCGTTCAACGCCAGAACAGAGCATCATTCTGGCGTTGAACGCCAGAAACAAGCAACATTCTGGTGCTGAACGCCAGGAATGTGCCCAGAGAGGAAAAACTGGCGCTGAACGCCAGTAACAAGCATGAAACTGGCGTTCAACGCCAGAAACATGCTTTACATGGGCGTTTAAACGCCAGAATGATGCACAAAGGCATTTTACATGCCTATTTGGTGCAGGGATGGAATTCCTTGACACCTCAGGATCTGTGGACCCCACAGGATCACCTCAGGATCTGTGAACCTCACAGGATCCCCACCTACCTCGCCCTCTCTCTCTCCATTCATGGTCATCCCTTCTGTTTTTCATTCACCACCCACATTTATCCACTCTTCCCCATACACCCCACCTACCTTTACAATTCAACTTCTCCTTCCCACCCAATCCCACCCATATAGCCGAATCCATCTCCCCTCACTCTCCTCCACTTTCTTCTTCTTCTTCTTCTTCTCTTCTTTCTTCTCTTGCTCGAGGGCGAGCACTATTTTAAGTTTGGTGTGGTAAAAGCATAGCTTTTTGCTTTTCCATTACCATTAATGGCACCTAAGGCCAGAGAAACCTCAAAGGGAAGACAAAAGCTTCCATCTCTGAGTCATGGGAGATGGAAAGACTCATATAAAGCCGTCATAGCTCAGTGGTAGAACATGTGGCTGTAAATCAAGAGATCCCTGAGATACCTCAGGGGATAAGTTGTCCTCCACACAAATATTGGAAGCAACTAAGGGTAGAAACACCAAAATTACTAGGAATCATTCAACAGAAGCAAGGAAAAGACATAGAGGAGCTCAAAGAGCACCATTGGACCTTCAAGAAGGCGTCACCCTCACTCAGGTGGATTCATTCCTTGTTCTTTATTTCTTTCTATTTTTCGGTTTTTAATGTTGTGTTTATCTATGTTTTGTGTCTCTACTTCATGATCATTAGTATGTAACCATGCCTTAAAGCTATGAATAAAATCCATTAATCCGTCACCTCTCTTAAATGAAAAATGTTTTAATTCAAAAAGAACAAGAAGTACATGAATTTCGAATTTATCCTTGAATTTAATTTAATTATATTGATGTGGTGACAATACTTTTGTTTTCTGAATGAATGCTTGAACAGTGCATATGTCTTTTGATCTTGTTGTTTATGAATGTTAAAACTGTTGGCTCTTGAAAGAATGATGAACAAAGAGAAATGTTATTGATGATCTGAAAAATCATGAAATTGATTCTTGAAGCAAGAAAAAGCAAAAAAAAAAAAAAGAGAAGGAGCAATAGAAAAAGCCCATAGCCCTTAAAACCAAAAGGCAAGGGTAAAAAGAATCCAAGGCTTTGAGCATCAATGGATAAGAGGGCCCAAGGAAATAAAATCCAGGCCTAAGCGGCTAAATCAAGCTGTCCCTAACCATGTGCTTGTGTCATGAAGGTCCAAGTAAAAAGCTTGAGACTGAGTGGTTAAAGTCGTGATCCAAAGCAAAAAGAGTGTGCTTAAGAGCTCTGGACACCACTAACTGGGGACTCTAGCAAAGCTAAGTCACAATCTGAAAAGGTTCACCCAGTTATGTGTCTGTGGCATTTGTGTATCCGGTGGTAATACTGGAAAACAAAGTGCTTAGGGCCACGGCCAAGACTCATAAGTAGCTGTGTTCAAGAATCAACATGCTTAACTAGGAAAGTCAATAACACTATCCAAAATTCTAAATTCCTAGAGAAGCCAATCATTCTAAACTACAAAGGAAAAAGTGAGATGCCAAAACTGTTCAGAAGCAAAAAGCTACAAGTCCCGCTCATCTAATTATAATTAATATTGATTGATATTTTGGAATTTATAGTATATTCTCTTCTTTTTATCATAATTGATTTTCAGTTGCTTGGGGACAAGCAACAATTTAAGTTTGGTGTTGTGATGAGCGGATAATTTATACGCTTTTTGGTATTATTTTTAGGTAGTTTTTAGTAAGTTCAAGCTACTTTTAGGGATGTTTTCATTAGTTTTTATGTTAAATTCATATTTCTGGACTTTACTATGAGTTTGTGTGTTTTTCTGTGATTTCAGGTAAATTCTGACTGAAATTGAGGGACTTGAGCAAAACTCTGAAAAAGGCTGACAAAAGGACTGCTGATGTTGTTGGAATCTGACCTCCCTGCACTCAAAATGGATTTTCTGGAGCTACAGAACTTTAATTGGCACACTCTCAACGGCGTTGGAAAGTAGACATCCAGGGCTTTCCAGCAATATATAATAGTCCATACTTTATTCGGAAATTGACGACGTAACTTGGCATTGAACGCCAAGTTCATGCTGCTGTCTGGAGTTAAACGCCAGAAAAACGTCATGATCCGGAGTTGAACGCCCAAAACACGTCATAACTCGGAGTTCAACTCCAAGAGAAGCCTTAGCTCGTGGATTGATCAAGCTCAGCCCAAGCATACACCAAGTGGGCCCCGGAAGTGGATTTATGCATCAGTTACTTACTCATGTAAACCCTAGGAGCTAGTTTATTATAAATAGGATGATTTATTAATGTATAAGACATCTTTGGTCTCAGTTTTGTTTTATTCTTCATCCTAAGAGGCTATTGATCACGTTTTTAGGGGGCTGGCCATTCGGCCATGCCTGAACCTTTTACTTATGTATTTTCAACGGTGGAGTTTCTGCACACCATAGATTAAGGGTGTGGAGCTCTGCTGTACCTCAAGTATTAATGCAATTCTATTTTATTCCATTCAATTCTATCTTATTCTTATTCCAAGATATTCATTCATACCCAAGAACATGATGAATGTGATGATTATATGACGCTCATTATCATTCTCACTTATGAACGCGTGTGATTGACAACCACTTCCGTTCTACATGCAACCGAGCTTGAATGTGTATCTCTTAGATTCCCCAATAGAATCTTCGTGGTATAAGCTAGATAGATGGCGGCATTCATGAGGATCCGGAAAGTCTCACCTTGTCTGTGGTATTCCGAGTAGGATCCTGGGAATCCGGAAAGTCTAACCTTGTCTGTGGTATTCCGAGTAGGATTCCGGTAATGAATGACTGTGACGTGCTTCAGACTTGCAAGTGCTGGGCGTTAGTGACAGACGCAAAAGAATCAAGGGATTCTATTCCAGTAGGCGCGGGAACCAACCAGTGATTAGCCGTGCTGTGACAGAGCGTGTGAGCGTAGTTTTCACTGCGAGGATGGGATGTAGCCTTCGGCCAGGTGATGCCTCCAGACGATTAGCCATGCGAGTGACAGCCGCAGAGGACCATTTTCCCGAGAGGATTCGTCGAACGGTGAACCCCTATACACAGCTTGCCATGGAAAGGAGTAAGAAGGATTGAGTTGAAGCAGTAGGAAAGTAGGCGTCCTTGAGCCATACAGTCTCTCCATTTGCTTATCTGAAATTCCCACCAATGAATCTGCATAAGTATTCTATCGCTTTTATTATTTCTAGTTTATTATTAATTTTCGAAACCATAAACAATTTTAATCAGCCTAACTGAGATTTACAAGGTGACCATAGCTTGCTTCATACCAACAATCTCTGTGGGATCGACCCTTACTCACGTAAGGTTTATTACTTGGACGACCCAGTACACTTGCTGGTTAGTTGAACGGAGTTGTGAAAACAACCGATGCCATAATAATTATTTCATACAAGTACAAAAGAACATGGATCACAATTTCGTCCACCAGATAACAATAACAATTAAAGAAAGCAACAATGATCATGAAAAGATAAATTGCATTAAAGAGAATCAAAATCAACAAGAGTCTATAAAATATAAAAGTGACCAAATAAAAGAAATAACATGTAAAACTAAGAAATCAAGGATGTAATAAAAAGAAATTGTAAGAAAAACTAAATCAAGATAAGATTAAAACCTAAATCTAAGAGGAAATTAACCTAAATCTATCCTAATTCTAGAGAAAAAAGAGAGCTTATCTCTCTAGAATATAACCTAAAACATGATTATAAACTAAATCTAATTGCTCTCCCTTGTTCTCTCTTGAATTTGGCCTCAAATACTTCAGAAATGAGTTGAATTGGGCTCTGGAAGGCTGAAAATCATGACCCACGTATTGTAATTAATGAAGTCACGTGCCTCATGTCAGGCATACACGCAAGGCACGCGTACGTGCGTATGCGCAACATGGCTAATTTCCTAAGCATGCGTATGTGCAAGGCAACATGGATAATTCCCAAGGCAAGCGTACGCATGACCATGAATTTCTTCAAATCCTCTTTGTGAATTCTCTACTTGGCATGCTTTTTCTTCACTTCTTCAACCCAATCTTTGTCTACTAAGCCTGAAATAACTTAAACACATTAAGACATCGAATGGAATTAAAGTGAATTAAATTTAGCGAATTAAAGGTCTAAAAAGCATGTTTTCACTCTTAAGCACAAATTAGGAGAAATTCACAACACTATGCTATTTCATTGATTAAATGTAGAAAAAGTTGATAAAATTCACCAAATTCAATACAAGATAAAGTATAAAATTATGGTTTATCAGGTGTACAAGTGATATTTTTGTCAATGAGTTGGTTGTTAGTGAAGCACTAAGGAGGATGTTCATTTTACTTTATATGTGGATGTTTGTCTGGGTTATGTGATTGGTCTTTTGCTTGGTTTTCTATGTGATTTGGGAGTTAATTAAACAATTAGTTAAAACTTAGTTTAATTGTACTTGAATTTACCTAATTAAATTTGGTACAATAGTATGAATCCAGTATATTTTTCCAATTATAATGTGTGGTTATTCTATTACTTATTGGATGTTTGATTTCGAATTACACTGTAAGTTCCACTTGTGTGAAACTTAACCCATTATCAGTTTTTAACTGCACCAAGCACGAAGACCATGATTTAGCGAGCTAAAAGATTACCTACAAAAAGACTGGCAAGGGAGTTAAACATCAACAGAAAAAAGATGCCTAGAATGATGATTTTCTCATAGAAATTTATAGATTCTTTGTTCTTTTTAAACTTTGATGTTTCTATTCAAACAAAATTAAGAAAAATTAATATTTACAAGGATCGTATTTTATCCCTAATTTTCAACCCATAAAACAAAAGAAACATGCGGAGCATGTGCATGCAGAATTCAGAAAATCAAGTAAACGACAAACAGTATACCCAAAATAAATATTCATGTTAGAAAGAAAAAGAACCATCGGCATACACAGTAAAATAAACATCTTCATTAGTTGATAAGAAACAACTAACAAATTGACCACAAATACCACTCATGCACCATGTTTAAATGGCATAATTGAAACCCAACTTGAATTTAATCAAAATTAAACTAAATCTAATCCAACCCACAAAATAAAAGAAACTTGCGGGGTATGTGCATGAAGAATCTAAGAAATCTAGTAAAAGACAAATGATATATCCAAAATAACCATCCACTTTAGAATCGATATAACCATCCGCAATCATATTAAAATGAACATTCGCCTTAGTCTAAATGGCTTAAGTCAAACCAAACTTAAAATCAAGTTAAATTGTTTTTACAATCAGTTTTGTTTTAAGCATTTCCATCAATTCCAATCTTTATAAGATTTTTTCTTTTAAAAGAAATGTCATTTTCAATGTTAAAGCATGAATTGTTGTGTAACAAGGAGTCACAAACTCCAAATTATGATCCATATGTTCATTCAGAAGTGAATAAGTCAGAAAATATTTCTCAATAACTTATAATGTATTCAGATTATATATAAAAAATAAATTACTACCATTTAAATGTGAAATAACAAATTTGATCCTACACATGCAATATTTTAGAGAACAAGATAATAAAGGTAATCAAAGATAAATTTAAATAAGATAACAGTTACCAAAATAATTGCATGATTTCTTCTTAAATTACTTTAAAGTTTTGAGCCTTATAAATAGATAAAATTAAAAGCACAATTTTGCTCTAATATCAATTCACTCAACATGAACTACATAGCCAAGTTCCACCATGAATTGGCATTACCACAAACTACATGAGTACAAAAGCTATAATTGAAATTTTTTTGGTTAGCAATTATTGTCAAAAATAACAATATAATAAATCCTCAAGAATAAGAGCCACTTAATCCTAAACCTAACTATACATCATAAAAAATATTGAGAATCAAAACTCGATACATCAACCTTCAACTGTACAATATAAGTAGAAATTACAACTCATAAGAAACTCATCCAAAAGCTATTTTTTAGATGTCTTCTTCCTCTTCTTGTTTGCTTTTTTTCTGCAAATTTACAATACAAAAAAAATTTTAACAAGAAATATTCAAAACACAAAAAAAAGAAACATCCTAAACTTATGAAATAAAAACATCCAAAATATACAAAACATAACATTCAAACTATTAAATTATGGCACAAGAACAAGCTATTGCAGGAGCTTCCATCATTGAAATCTTAAAGAAATATACAGTGACACAAAAAATAACAACAAACACTTATAATAATAAAAGAACACCTTCTACTTCAAAATTGATTCTAGTAAGCCATCAAATTCAAAAAAGTTTTGTGTTATGTTTAGTTTCACCATTATCAGAAGAAAATCCTAGCTCCATGAGACACATTATTACAAGTATATTCTTCTTCCTCCCATTCTACTAGTTCTTCTTGTCATGGAAGTAAACATCTTAATAATTTAGAAACAAACATCTATTTAACTATTGAAACAAATATCCAATTTCATAAAATTCTGAAGGAAAAAAAGGGAGAAACGACGACCTTGTTTTGTTTGAATGTGGCAGTGGCCGATGAAGATGCAATTGCGAGGAGAGAGGAGGGATGCAACGGTGATCTGTGAACTGCGAGGAGACGGCGGCTGGTGATGAACTGTGAATCGTGAGTGGACGAACAATGCAGTAGTGGCGGTGCTGCGAATTGTAACAGGGAGGGCGCTACGGTGGTTGGCAAGGCTATGAAACATTCAAAATAACATTCCAAAACTCACCACACATTCAAATCACATTCCCCTCAAAACTGAAAAATAAGAATTAAAAAAAAGAAAAAAAAAACACAGAAATGATGTTGCATCGACGTGGTTACCATATTAGTGTGAGTGATTCGGAGGGGAGGATGGCGAGGGGATGCAATGTGGCCGGCGTCGAGGTTGGGGGAGTCGTTGCAAAGATGGCACGAGCATTTGTGAATGGCAGTGGCTGCGGCTGATCCTGTCACGAAGGAGGGGCGAGTCGTCGGCAAACAATGGCGCAACGGCGTGATGGCGTATTGCTGTCCTTTGCGTGGACTCCTGCGTTAATGGCGGTGGTCTGCAACGAGGATGGGGTGACGAAAGTCTGGTCGGTACTGCCGCAACATGGTGGCGGTGCAAAGAAACAATGCATCGGATTTTTAGGAGCTAGGGTAGCATGGCATTGGGGTTTGGGGAGAGGGAATAGGGTTTGAGAGAAAGAGATTAGGTATTAATATTAAAACTGAATTTTTTTATATAAGGAGCCGTTTTCATTTTATAAAAAATCTGAATTTTAAAATTAATTTAAAAATAATTTTTATATTGTTGTTTATATTGTTCGACATGAATGTTGTCCTTCTATATTTTCTCTAGAATTAATACGTATTGATTAACTCACTCCAAAAACTAACTCATTTATAAATATTTTAGAATTATATCTTTAAAAATCTTAAAAGTTGCCAAAAGATGATAAATTTGCAATTCACAAAAGAAAGAATAACAGTGAATAATATTGGATCAAAAATGACATTATGGTAGGATTGTCTACCTTTCTAATACGTAATCAACAAACCAACGTAACTATACTTAAGTATAATAAAATGTTTGTAATCGATAACAATAATTCAGCATCCTTAACTTTTAAGTTGCATTATTAACTTTGCATGATTAATATCTCTTTTTACATAGCTTTAAATAATCTTGAGCTGCAAAGTTAGTCAGGTCTCTTCATGGGACAAAAATCAAATCTTGGTGACGTCAAAGAATGTTGATTGCCTTAGATGGCTAAATTATTTGTATGTATGTCTTATAAATGAAAAAGATACTTTCCTTCAAAGAAAGGAATGAAGTTCTTATTTCATCTTTTCCGGAAAAAATTATAAAGAATCCTTATAATATTCACATGTATATACTTTATCACTTACTACTCTCTTCTTACGTTGGAATATTCATTATAAAATGGCCAATTTATCTGCAAATGAAAAAATGGTCATGGTGATATTATGAATAATGTCCAAAAGGGTAAATCAACAACATGCATGTGTATATGCAGTTGAATGAACTTCATTGCCTTTAAATTTTGGTAAAAGAATTTAAGAATATATATATAATTACATACTATGCACAAGTCAGTTAATTAGAAGCCTATATTTATAAGATTCACATTTTTAAGATATAATAAATAACTAAGTGTGGAGGTAAGTTGGTGCGCGAAATTAGAACTCGCACAATTTCATCGGCAAGTGCATCGAGTCGTTTAAGTAATACCTCAGGTGAGTGAAGGTCGATCCCACGAAGATTGTTGGATTGAGCAAGCAATAGTTATCTTGCTCGACATAGTTAGGCAAATAGAAAAAGAGTTGTTGTTGAATTCGCATAAAACAAAATAATAAAGAAAGCAGTAAAGAATTGGTGTAGAAACAATAATGAGAAAACAGTTAAGGTTTCGGAGATGTTTATTCTTCCGGATTAATACTTCTTACCAACTACTTTAACGATGAATGATTTATTCTATGAAAAACTGTAAATGATTAAAACCTATTTTCCTAGCGATTTAATCTCCTCCAATCCTACTCAAAGTGCCACAGACAATGTCAGATCTTTCGGATCAGAGAGTGAAGCTCAGTATTCTAGTTTAGTGCCACAGAAACCTCAATTACCCAAACACTACAAAAAAGGGGGTTAAAACGGCGGTTATTTTGGGGACTTACGGCGGTTAGAACCGCCATTATTACCGAAAATGGCGCCCCCAAGAAACGCCGTTATTCTGGGCGCCATTATGGTTATTACGGCGGTTTTCAGAAAACCGCCACAATTACCTTAGGATAATACGGCGGTTCTCTGAGGGTTAAAATGGCGGTTTGTAACCACCATTATTTCCGTATAAAATGGCGGTTTCTGAATTGTTTAAAATGGCGGCTATAACCGCCGTTTTTTCCAGGATGTCGTGGCATCATTTCTGTTTAAAATGGCGGTTTTTAACCGCCATTTTTACCATTATAACCGCCATTTTTACCAGATTATAATGGCAACTTGTGTGTTTAAAATGGCAGTTTCTAGCCGCCGTTTTTACCAGGTTATAATGGCATCTTTTGTGTTTAAAATGGCAGTTTTTAACCGCCGTTTCTACCAGCGTATAATGGCATCGTTTTCATTTAAAATGGGGGTTTCTAATCTCCATTTGTACCTAATTATGATGACAATCTTATGCTTTTTAAAATAAGATTGAAACTACCAATTTAAAGTGATATTTTCGAAACTCACTTAAAAATCTCGTAATAACCAAAAGGCATAATCATAAATCAAACATCATTAGATGATTTTTAATTCATACATGATCCAAAAGTCATAATCCAAGTCATAATTGAAATGTCATAATCCAAAAACAAAGTATCAAAGTAACATTTTTCAATAATAGGTCTTAACATATAATTCTTAATATACGTCTTAACATATCAAGTAAGGTCATGCTTCTTTATTGCTTGCTCCAGAAGACCTACTTCCTAACTCTTTTGGTGATGGAATCTCACTCTCCTGATCCAATCTCTACAACAAAAATATAACTATTATGAGCACAAGAAATGCAAGGAAATGGCATATATTGATATACATTTATCATGTCTAATTACATAAAAACAAAGTTTTCAGAAATCATCAATAAAAAGATCAAAACAAGATGCTAAAACTACAATCAATAAGCAAATAATGCAGAACCTACTGAACAACCATATATGAAATATTAAAAAACACCTAACTCTTCTTTATAGTCTCCTCAACTCTTGCAAATTACCCTCCTCTCCATTCGTTCCAAATGCCACTGATGCTTATACATTAGTATATGACCAATCAACACCTCCATAGTAATCACCATATATATTTCCTCCTATTCAGCTCCAAAACAACATGTTCCAAGAAGACAATCCGATCTATAAATAACTTGCATTTTTGCGACAAAGAACTGCACTCATTCATTTCATGCTCAAAGATTATCTCATAAAAAATACATCCAATCAAAAAGGAACCCCAACCTCCAGTTTCACTTTAATTACTATAGTTCCTTAGACAATTTAAGCTAAGCTGTTTTGTGTTATGTTGAGCTTAGAAGGTAAGACTTTAATTTGCACCTTTACCCAAAGCAGTGTTGTGTTGTGTTCCACTACTTGAACTATCTTATGTGTGTGGTTGAGGCTATACTATAAATTACATTCTAGCATAAGCTATATGCCTTTTGTTAAACTTGTGTTAATTATTACTATCACTCTAGCATAAGCTAGCACTACTACTAATTATATTAATAATAGGAATCATAGGCAAAATATGAATGTACCTGTGAAACTTGTTGAGTAGGGAACATTCCAGCCAATTGTATTGGAATTTTACCTCCTTCCTTAGAAGCAATATAGGATACTAGCGCTTGCAATTGCGCTTTAACAGTATCCAACTCCTCTTGCACATTTAGACCACAAGTAGATGATGTGCCAACATCATTTGAAGAACCTAAATTCATTTGACTAATCCTTGTGGTGTTGTTCTTGAAAGCAATTGTTGGAACAGCTCCCATACCTAAACCTCGAACACGGCCAGGGTGCTCTTTCCCAAAAACTACTCCAAGAGCATCAAGTGGAGAATTAACAGTTAATTCCATCGGTTGTTGGCTGCTATGTGCTTCAATCTTCTCCTACATATATAAAAAGAAAGAGAAAGAATAAAAAAATAGTATTATCTTATAAAAAAGAAAGAAAAAGAAATACAAACAAGTTACTTATTGGACTTTAGTCTTACCGCTATTTCTTTAGCCTTTTCATTAACATAACTTCCATCTATTTTCTTGTGAGTGATGTCCCACATTTGAACTCTATTAACTTCTTTTCCTGTCTCTTCCGTCTAAAATTTAAGAAAAGTAGAAAGACTTGATAAACAAATAGCAGCCTAATAACTTAGATTAGATATGTAGAAAATTAAGAGATGATGCATGCATTATATTTGAGATAGATTAGATATGCATGTATTAATTGATTACCAATTCAGCCCTTCTTCTTGCAATTGATTTAGCACCTGAAGTATGAGGAATTATTTGTTTTTGCCGAATTTCTTGATTCCTCTTACAAAGTTTCTGCAAGTTGAATTTGGACACACATAAGAATAGGGTAAAAATGTGCATTAACCACAGCAATATTCCTCTTACTAAATTCTGTAAATTTATAGCAATATTCACTTCTGCATGTTAACCGCAAGAACCATCATCTTTCAAAACTGACTTAAATAGGGTAAAAATGTGCACTAACCACAGCAATTTAGGACTAAAATAAACAGAGAATGTACCACTATTTAAGACTGTCCCGCAGCCAATAGTTCAATTGTAAAAATAAAGATCAGAACATCTGGCAACTCTAGAGACACCCAGAAATCAAAATCACTCTTCAACAACATTGACTACTTCATATTCAATTATATATATTCAACAACATTAACTAGGAGAGTAAGTACTTACCTGAGTTTCAGGCTTCAAACGATATTCTACGAATAAAGCCCATTGATCAGGAGCAATATCTTCTGGTGCATTATTTATGATCTCGGTTTTACTCAACCTCGGATCATAAAAATCATTCCAAAGCTTTATCCTATGTTCCCTCCATTTTTTGCCAAGCGATTGGAGCAAAAATCGTTTGGCCAAGTTATCACTCACTTTGAAGCAAAATCGAGCCTTCAATATTATAACAAAGAATATATATTATAACCGGCAAATATAACTAAATAATGGCAAAGAAATAAGCTTTAGAGTTTGAGTAATCTTCTTACTAGGAAAAAAATATTCCATTGATTTTCAAAAAAGCTTGTTGGAATGTCTGACCACTTGTCAAAACTAATTGGAAATGCAACACAATCAGTGGCCAATTGCCCACAAACTCCTGCAAGGAGTCCAGCTGCTTCTCCTATTGCTGCATAATCTTTATCAAAATTGACAACTATGCGCAAACCTTCTGGCAAATTATGCACATCCTTCACTAATAAATGAAGACGTGTACTATCTCCGTGTTCATCTAAAATAGACGAACGAGTATAAATAAATGAGTATCAAACCAGGCCAGAAAAGCTATAACAGTGATCTGTATCAATCACATAAATTATTATTTTCTTGTCAATTACTCAGAAAAGCTATAACGGTTATGTACACTCTATGTATTCAAATTTTCTTCTTTAAACATTCTATGTGAAGTTTTCAAACATAGGTGCTTAACAAAGAAAACATATACAGGTGAAGGATTATGGGGAAACAAAAAGAATAGATTCACGAAGAAACAAAATAAAAAAATAAAATACATTATAAAAATAAAGGAAAACTTCATGAAGAAACTTAAGTAACCATGAATAAAATCCAACTTCTATGGCATATCCATACAGCACAATATCAATGAAAATGTAATTTAATTTATAGTTAATAAAACATCTATACATACCTATGGCATCAACAGTCCAATAATGTTTAGATTTACGTCCACGTTTACGTTTAGGTTCGGATGGATGCTCAGATATAGTTGCAGCAACTGATGATGGCTCAGAAGAATTTGAAGCTGCCGACTTGTCCCGGGAGGAACTTGCAGCTGCTGCCGACTTGTCTTGAGAGGAACTTGAAGCTGCCGACTTGTCCCGAAAGGAACTTGCAGCTGCTGCCGACTTGTCCCGAGAGGAACTTGCAGCTGCTGACTTATCCCGGGAGGAATTTGAAGCTGCCGACTTGTTCCAGGAGGAATTTGCAGCTGCTGCAGACTTGACTTGTGATGTATTTGCAGCTGCTGTGGACTTGTCTTGTGAAGAATTTGCAGCTGCGGCTGCTGCTTTAAGTAGATTCTTGTACCTCTTTTGCTTTGGCATATCTGCATAATGGATCAAATCAATAATTAATAAATATAGAATAAAATGTGGTCAAAGCTTAGTAGTTCCATTAAATCTTGTCTCAATTTATGTAAAATTAGGCAGCCTTTAGATAAAACGAAGATATGAACCACGGGCAGTTGTTAGACTTAATAAACTTCTAACTCATTCTGTTAACATTTATGATTATTGGCTATGAAACATTTCCATGCACAGATATGCTATTCAACAAATATATCAGCCCATAGTCAAAATGGACAAACAAAGAGTGGCTTTCAACAGTGAGGGCTACATATTGATGAGTTATCAAAAACACAGGTTAAGCCATACCAGATGATTACTGCATTGAATTCTTATAGTACAGAAATAAAATCTCTTCACACCCAGGCAGACAATTTTCTAGCAATCATAATCATATTTTATCTTCCTAACCCCCTCCCCCCCCCCCAAAAAAAAAAGAAAACACACACACACAGAGACATATTCCTAGAATTGTATAAACAGATAGAGAATTGTATAAACCGAATGCCCTTTTTAAATAGATAGACATAAAAAAAAAGAAATCTTTGCTAGCAGTAACAAGAGCTGCTAACAGCCTAGCAAGCAGATAGAGAATTGTATAAACAGAATGCCCTTTTTAAAATGCTATTCGCCAGTCAAGATCAGTTACAGGTTTTAAATCACAAGATTTTCATTTCTGTCCTTTTTATTTTTTAGATAAAATAATAGTTGGAAATAAAATAATTAATAAGTATAGATAAAATGTGAATTATAACTAAATGAAAACTTAAATATAAATTTCATACCATAAATTAATTTAACCTACTAACTATTCCGACATGTGTTCGTCTTCTCCAATGTCATCATCTAGTAGTTCATCATCTACCTCATCTCTTAACAATGATAGATTATCACCATTTTCAAATAAAGAATCCAAGTTTTGCTCTAACCATGGCTCATTCTCGCATGCTTCATCATCTTCATTTCCCCCCATATCATATGAGTCTCTTGGCTTCAAATGCACGACAACACTCCAATCTTTATTCACTTCATCATTGACAAAATACACCATTCGAGCTTGTGAAGCTTCAATATATGGATCATCCTCCTCTCGGTCACCACTGTGTATTACTCGTGAAAAATTAACAGAAGTAAAACCCTAACTATCCTTTCTACAGCCCCATTCTCTAGTGGTGTCAGCCCATTTACATTTGAATAAAGTAACCTGAAATCTGCCATTGTAGTTTAGTTCTATAATATCTTCTAATTTGCCATAATATGACAAATCAGCATTCCTAACATTAGCATCACTAGCGCTAGCAACACAAGGAGTTGAAGACATTAAGAAAACTCCACTATTCTGGGTCTTTAACCCATTGTCTCGATTGGTAGTTCGAAAGGAGAACCCATTGATACTAAATGTAGAAAACCTCTTGGCATATCGTGATGGACCCCTTGCTAAGTATCTCAAATCATCATGCACAGTATTCATAACGTCTGGGTTCATAAGCTATTATGATAGAACAACATATTAGTTATTATATCCACAAATACTCCTCAATATTAGCAAAAAATGACACTTTTCTATTTACCTGCGTAGGAAACCAAGTAACAAAATCTTTATTGACTCTTTTTTCTATCTCTACATTTGATGGCCTTCTACCCTTAGATCGTCTTCGTACAAAATCTTTGAAGTCACTGTCAGATATGAAAGTTTAACTCTAACTAAACAACTATTTTCAAGTAAATAAAAAACATGTATGCAAATCCTTAAGTACTTACTCAATGAACGGTTTGACATATGGACAATTTAGAACCACATAGCGATGTGCTTGTTTTTTTTCCATAGGTGACAACTCAAATACTGTGAAAGCTCCCTTAGAGTTACCCATTTGTGGAAAAAGCGAATCAACATGTTTATTGTAATTACCATCCGGACGGTCATCAACACGTGGTGGCCTATTAAATCTTGTCTCAATCCCTTCTAAGTATCGAGAGCAAAATGTAAGAGCTTCTTCAGCCACATATCCTTCAGCTATAGAACCTTTTGATTTAGCTTTGTTTCGTACATAGGACTTCAAATGTCCTAAATACCTAGTTTGTATAATTGGCTTTAGTAAGCAAGATATAACTAAGTGACAGGTTAAATGAACAATGATTGAAAAGAGATATTTACCTCTCAATAGGATACATCCACCTATAGTGTACTGGTCCTCCAAGTTTTGCTTCATCAACTAGATGACAGGTTAAATGAACCATGATTGTAAAGAAAGAAGGAGGGAACAACATTTCTAAATGACAAAGGGTAAGGATTATTCGAGGTTGGAGCTTCTCAAGTTCTGTAAGACTTAAGCTTTTAGAGCACAACTGTTGAAAGAATGAAGACAACTCTATTAGCACTGCAGTAACTTTATCTGGTAGCACATTACGTATGGCAATGGGTAATAGTTGCTGCATAAGGACGTGACAATCATGGCTCTTCAATCCAGAAAGCTTTCTTTGCTTCAGGTCAACATACCGTGAAATATTACTCGAGAGACCATCTGGTACTCTAATATTCTTTATAGTACGCAAGAATACATCTTTCATGGAATTTGACATTGTGAACAAAGATGGATGATATCTCCCATTTTCATCTGGCCATAAATCTTTCCTTATACCCATTTCTTTGAGATCCTTACGAGCTTTGAGATTATCCTTTGACCTTCCAGTCTCATTGAGCAAAGTGTATAACACATTGTCACAAACATTCTTTTCAATGTGCATGACATCTAGATTGTGGCGCAATAAGTTAGACTTCCAATAAGGAAGATAAAAAAATATGCTTTTCTTCCTCCATATCCCCGATTCATCATCTTCTTTAACAACTTTTCGTCGAGTCCTCTTACCTTTACTTGCCTGTAGTTCCTTCCCAAATGAAACATTGATGCCTTCAAGTTGTTCCAATATTTCTGACCCTGTTAGTACTGCTGGGGGATCCCTCAACTCGATATTTCCATTAAATTTTGCACGACTTAGCCTAAACTTATGACCCCTTTCTAAGAAACGGCGATGTCCCGAAAAACGCCATTTTCCACCATGCTTTAATCTATATGAATCAGTGTTGAAGTTACATGTAGGACAAGCATATTTACTGTGTACGTTCCACCCAGATAAGTTACCAAGGCCTGGAAAATCACTAATTGTCCACATTAATGCTGCTCGCAATGTAAACATTTCATTCTTGAACCTATCTAATGTTTGAACACCATCATGCCACAACTCTTTTAACTCTTTGATAAGAGGTTGTAAGTATACGTCTATGTTGTTCCCTGGCATTTTCTCTCCAGGAATAATCATTGACAAGATTAGTGATGTTGGCTTCATGCACTCCCATGGAGGTCGATTGTATGGAATAAGCACCACTGGCCAAACGCTATAGTTTGTACGCATAGCTCCAAAGGGGTTGAATCCATCAGCTGCAAGACCAAGACGTACATTTCGAGGATCTTCAGCAAACCTATCATGAAGTAAATCGAATGTCTTCCAAGCTTCAGAATCCCGCGGATGCCTCATCTTCGAATCTTTCTTTTCTGCCGAAGCATGCCATCGCATTGATTGAGCAGTCTTAGAACACATAAATAATCGTTGAAGTCTCGGTTTTAGTGGAAAGTATCGCAAGATCTTTGCCGGTTTCTTCTTTTTAGCATCGCTCCATTTAGATGTCTTGCATCTTTTGCATTCTTGCAAATCTTCATCCTCCCCCCAATATAACATGCAGTCATTAGGGCAAGCAGGTATCTTGGTATAATTAAGCCCTAGTTTGTTTATGGTTTTCTTGGCCTCATAGAATGTATTTGAAATCTTCACATTTCCAAAAGCATCTTTTATTAACTTGAGAATTTCGGTCATGGCGTTGTCGCTTATTCTGTATAAGCACTTTATGTGATACAGACTAATCAAGAAAGACAGTTTTGAATACTTTGTGCACCCTTCATACAATTGTTCACTACCATCTTCCAACAACTTGTAAAATTCTACATTTTCTCCATTGTGCTCTTCATTTTCTGCATCTTCTATGTTGTCTTCATCTCCATCTCCATCTTCTATGTTGTCTTCATCTCCATCTCCATCTTCATTCAAGTCAGGTCCAGCAACTCCAAACGCGTCATTGAGCATTGTTACCATTGGATGTTGAGATGTCGAATCATCTTGTACAATTTGACTAGTTTGATGAGCTTGTGACCCAACTCCAACTGCTTCTTCACCATGCCAATACCAAACTTTGTAGTTTTCTGGAAACGGCTTGACTATTAAATGTTCAAAAACTTTCTCTCTTGTTTGCCACTTGCTAAAACCACACACCGGACAAGGGCATTTAATCTGATGACCCCGAGAGATCGATGCTCAAAGGCGAAATCCAAAAACTTGTTTAGACCATCTTTATACTCGTGCGTGTTTCGTGGTTTTCCAATCCATGACTTATCAATTGACATGACTAAGAGGGACTACAAATAGGAATATTAAAAAATCTATTCATTAAAAATCTCTCTATCTCTCTCTCATATTAACTAGGCAACTAACTAGTATATATCAGCAGGCGCTACTATAAAAAGAAATTCTTGTATGCAAATTAGATATCAAACAAATACTTAAATAGTATTCTAAAAGAAATTATAAAAAAAATTATAATTACCTCTTTCAAATGATAATTTTGTGGCTGTAACTGTGGCTTTGTGAACTTTTCCTTCTCAGGTAGTTGTATATATGCAAATTAATTTTTTTCTACAAGATAAAAAGAAAAAAAATAAATAAAGCAAATATATTATTTAGATGAAACGATCAATAATTAAATTCAACTTTATATGTTATTGGGATTGATTAATTAAGCCCAAAGATATATAATGTGTTGGATACGATTGAGGATTAATTAAGCCCAAACATGATATTCCAACTTATTTGAATTTTGAAACTCAAATTAATAGCATCTATTTTTTTTCAAATTATTTATCTATATCTCAATTTAACCCAAATGAGTTAAAATTACAAAATTAGAGTTTTGATTCCATGCTAAGTAGGAGTAAGTAGCAAGAATGTGTGTGCATCCGACAAAATGCATGAATAATTTTTAATATGTACATAATATTTTTAAAAAATAAAATTAATAAGAACACAAGCTATGAAGCTAATTATAAGGTTATATTAATGGAACAAATAACAATAGTAATTATATCCCTGACGGTTACAAGTGGACTACTCACATAGGCAACAGACCCCTGCTTTTTTCATCAGGTTTCTCACTCCAATATTTTGATTTTCAAATATGAATTTTTTTTAAAAAAAAAGAAAGAAATGTCCCACGGTTTATTGAACCTGGAGTCATAAAGAAAGAACAGAGGTTCACCCAATAACTTTGGATTCATATATCTCTGAAGGTAACGAGAGGCCTATTCATTTATTTTAAAAGAAACAAAAATATATTACCTTTAATATAATAAGAAACAAGAGCAGGTGATTAATTAAGCAACTAAAAGTTTGAACAAAATTGCAATAAAGGAACCACATGCTCACACCGAAAAGGAAAACTATACATGCAATTAAAAATACGAAGATTTGAAGTTTCTAATGTTGATAGTTGTTGAGATTTAATGCTACACAGAGCAACCAAATTATACATTAATGAAATGAGCTTTTCAATGCTTATTATTAGTTAATAAAAATAGATCAAATTAAAGAGTAGAAAAGGGAAACTTTCGATGTATAATAATAATAAGTGTTATGGGGTCAAACAAAAGGGAAGCAACAACACGTGGTTATACACAATAAAACTAGATTATTACTCTTAACCTATCTAGCTAATTCAGAGAACAGAATGGGAGATGGGAGATGGGAGAACATAATAATAATAAGTCCGAACAATGGGGATGGGAGATGCTAAAGCAGGGACCTTGATTGAGCCCACAATGTTAAATAATCAGCTGTGGATTAAGTTATAAGAGTATTTTTCTAAAAAATAATGTGAAAAAGCAAGCTAAGAACAACTTGTATTAAAGACTAGCTTCAAAACTCCCAAGCACTTAGATGTAAAAGGCTAACTGTAGGGGTTGGGACGAAACAAAAAAGAACATGGATAATGAAGAAACAATCACTCACACAGTCAAAGAGGCAACCAAGTCAGCTTTGGTGAAGTTCACTCCAGCATTGTATTTTGTGAACTCCCCAATTTTGGTGTCGTAAGAGAGCTCAGAACCAATTGCAAGTACGTCAGTCCCTACAACACCAGAGACAAAACTGAACTAGTTATTTGTGTACATTCTGGACATTTGTTCTAATTTAGTACTAGTTATTTTACATTTCAGGCTGATATTGTAAATGGGGACCAAGTTCAGCAAGAAGGAAAAACTTGAAATAATAATGTATAATTTATAATCACCGGATAATTATAATTAATCCAAAAGGGAATGAAGGAATAGTGAATGGTAAAAATTAATTAGTTAATGATGGTTTGATCATGTGGATTGCTGCTGCTTAAGTAAACAGCTATATATATATAGTTAGTATCCAATTGAATATTGATTGATGATGATGTATTATTATTGTAGCAAGAAATTAAAAGTGGTGAATAAGAGATATCTATATACCCTACTATGCATGCACATACTAAACTTCCACCTGTTCACCAACAGAGACAAAACTCAACTTATTGCCAATGAAAGATATAGTTCAAGGTTTAGTATAGTTTCAATGAGTTCATTTCTTAAATTTTATAATCCACTCTTGTCTATGGAGATGTAAGGTTTACACTGCAAATGAATGTCTTACCTTTCCAGACCTTTGATCAGGAACTCTGAAGTTAAAGATGGTTTTGAGACCAGGAGCAGGCTCATTAACAGTGAAGGTTGTGAAGAGCTGAAACGCAAAAGCATGATTAACATTAATAAAGCATACATAACAGGTAAGTCCTGAATTGAGTTTCAAGAAAATTGACAATAGCAGCTACGAGCACACTATAATTAAAGTTTATATTGCCCAATATCAACCTCCTGAAAAGTGCATTAATATTGTCCAAACAGGGCACCCAATTAAAATACAGTGTCAAAATGGTAAACATAACACTAAGATAAATAATACCCCTTGAATATCCTTGGGTATTTCATTGCCCCAGTGCTTGTACTTGAATCAAATTTTAACAATAGGGAGTATTTGACATACTTGCTACAGGAAAATTTCAATAGTTATGTAGACAGAAACATAGTATATTATATGGCTATCAGAGTCGACTCAAGCCATCTCAGATCATGGAAACTGAAATCAAAATCAGACTATCAGTGGGAGGAAAATAAAAGTATTTTTCATTTAACAGGGTAATAACTTACAACTAATAACATGTACTATAATCAAAATCCAAAGAAAAGAAGGCAAGGAATCAGCTCATGTGATTAAAGTGACTCAATTCTTTACTAACCGCAGAAATGATTAACTAAAGTGATAGATATTATGAACAGAATCACAGAACAGAGCCCTACTTCACTAAGCTTATTCAGTCTGAACTCATTCATCAATTCACTATATTAAGAAATAGTAGGATGAATTAACTAGATAATCCAAAACAATAATAAGAGTGGCAGCAATTGAACCATTGACACATGCATCGAAGTAAATACACAAGGAAAGAGAAAGTGAAGTTACCGTAAGGAGAAATGAGGAGATGAAAAGAGAGGTTGGTTTTTTAGGTCCAATATAATGCTGTTCCAAGATCTGAGATCGTCGACTGGTTAAACACAAGACCTGATCGGCGTCAATCACCCTCACACCAACGTCAATGGAATGCTTCAACACAAAGGAAACGATCGCGGAGCTGCAGAGAAACAAAAACCCCCAAAAATCAGCAACAAAAAACGAAGAAATCAGTAACTGGCGGAGAGGGAGAGGTACCTAGAGAACTTGAGAGGGAGCTGCAGAGAAATAAATCAGTAACTGGCGGAGAGGGAAAGGTACCGGTGGAGAGAGGAGAAGCCTGAGAGGGAAGAACGGCGTTGTCGGAGCACGGAGGAGACGAAGGAGAGAGAAGGGAGATCGAGAGTGCCGTTACTGTGTTTCGATTAATGAGGCTAGGGTTGCAATTCTTTTGTTTTATATACGCGTGAAAACGGCGGTTCAAAACCGCCATAATCACCATAACCACCACAATACACAAAGTTAATTATGGCAGCAACAAAACATGCCATAAAAACCGGGTATTACGGCGGTTCTTTAAAACCGCCGTAATGTCAATGCCATTTTAAACTCTTTTTTTTGTAGTGAAAGCTAACCGGATTATATGTCACATATCTAATTAGCCCAGATAGATTGCTGTTTAGGACGAGTGTTTTCAAGCTGTAGCTCAAGCGACCTTGGTCAAAGTATCACAGGAACTTGTGTAGAAAAAGGGACATACTCGGTTTCATTTGGATGAAGAACAAAAACAAACCTTAGAACTGAATCAAATATATATTAAAATAGAAGAGTAATGATATTAATCCATAGAAAAAAATAGAGCTCTTAACCTTAACAAGGAGGTTTAGTTGCTCATGACTTACAGAGAAAAGAAAATAGAGTAAAGAAGATCTGTCTGGATCTAAATCTCTCCCCTCCTAGGAGGCGTGATCCTCAGCAGGAAGGAAGTCCCTTATTTATAGTAAAAATCTCTAAGACTAAACCTAAAAGATATTGTTTTTAATTAAAAATTACAAAAAAAATAAAATAAGCTAAGAAGTGCTAAATCCACTTGAGAGGCCCAAAGAGGAATGATTTGGGCTGTTGGGGCATTTAACTTCAATAGTGGGCATTTAAATGCCCAAAGGGGAGTGTAATGATACTGACTCTGGCCCCCTACTGGCGTTCATCAGCGCCGAAGTGGGTGTTTAGCAACGGGAAGGGAAAGTTTATGGTCCCTCTTGGGCGCTAAACGCCAGGCTCTGTGTTTAGCACCATATTTGGCAGTGATTCTGGAAAAAAAATTATAGACTATTATATATCGTTGGAAAGATCTAGAAGTTAGCTTTCTAACGCCATTGAGACCGTGTCAATTAAACCTCTGTAGCTCAAATTATGTATGTTGGAATGCAAGGATGTCAGGATTGACAACATATTCTATTCTTTCTTCGTCTTTGAACAAGATTCTACCAAATTCTCTCGAAATTCACCTAAAATCATAAAAATAACACAAAAATTTAAAGTAGCATCCAAAGATGAATTTTGCACTAAAATATAATAAAAATTAATAAAATCTAACTAAAAACAACTAGAAAATGCTAGGAAAAGGGTATAAGATGCTCACGCATCACAACACCAAACTTAAACTGTTGCTTGTCCTCAAGCAACCAAAAACAGGATAGGACCAAATGGAAGAGAAAAATACATCAGGTTAGATTGTCAATGAAGCTCAGGTCTAATTACTGAATGGGGTTATTAGCTCTCTATTTCCGAATAGCCTTGGCATCTCACTTTCCTTTGAAGCTCAGAAATATTGGCATCCTTTAGAATTAGAATCTGGATGATATTATTAATTTCCCTCTTTTAAGTTTTTCTTGATTCTTGAACACAAATTTTGTTTTCTTTTGGTGCTTTGCACCTTTGAGCCTAGTCGTGACTCTAAGTGTTTTGTTTTCAAGTATTACCACCTAATACATAAACACCACAAGCACTTAACGGGGGGAACCCTTTGGATTCGAATTTAGCTTTGTTTAAATTCCCAAACAGTGGTGCTAAGAGCCTTAAGCATACTCTTTATAGCATTGGATCATAACTTTAAACACTCAGTCTCAAGATTTTCTTGACACCTTCACACCATAAGCATTTAGAGGTCAATTTTGACCCTCCTAACTATTGATGCTCAAAGCCTTGGACCCTTGTTCTTTTGATTTTTCTTTTTCTTTTTTTTGTTTTTGCTATTTCTTTTGCTTCAAGAATCAATATTTTTGATATTTCATAGAATCAATAATACTTCTCTAATTTCGCTGTTCTTCAAGAGCCAACATGCTCAACCTCAATATCAATTATGCACAGTTAATTTATACATTTAGAAAATAAAGATAAGGCCACCACATCATAGTAATTGGAATAACTCATGATATAACTTGAGACCTTTTGCATCTTACTACTTCTTTTTCAATAATTTTTTTTCTTTTAAGCTTGATGTGGGATACATAAGGCATATTAAAATGAAACAAAGAAAAGAAAATAATACTCGAAATGAACAAAATCCTAAGTGTGATCATGCACTAGAATAGAAAATAGATAGTAAAATAAAGTACAATGAAAACAAAGATAAAATAAATGAAGGGAAAATGAAACTAGACCACCTTAGTGATGACGGCTACTACTCCCTCCGGGGAATCCTCTGGAGCATTTAAGCTCCTCAATGTCACGCCCCTACCTTCTCTGTTCTTCGCTCATACTCCTTTGATCTTCTATCATCTGATGGAGGATGGCAGATTGGTCTTGATGTTCTATCCTCAGCTGATCAATAGATGAAGTCAGCTCCCCTAGGGATGTGGCTAATTGATCCCAATAGTCGCAGGGAGGGAAATACATCCCTTGAGGCATCTTCAGGATCTCCTGTGGAGGTGGTGGAATGGGTTCTTGCTGTGGTCCTTATGCAAGCTCCAGGACGTGCTCCATACCCCTTCTTGTGATAGGTCTGTCCTTATCAATTAGGGTATCTCCTCCTATGCGAACTCTAGCTGCATTCCATAGGCGATAAATGAGGTGAGGGAACGCTAGCCGTGCTTGGGTGGAGGGCTTTTCAGCTACTTTGTAAATTTATTAAGGAATCACCTCATGCACCTCCACTGATGAGCGGATAATTTATACGCTTTTTGGCATTGTTTTTAGTATGTTTTTAGTATGTTTTAGTTAGTTTTTAGTATATTTTTATTAGTTTTTAATTAAAATTCACTTTTCTGGACTTTACTATGAGTTTGTGTGTTTTTCTGTGATTTCAGGTATTTTCTGGCTGAAATTGAGGGACCTGAGCAAAAATCTGATTCAGAGATTGAAAAGGACTGCAGATGCTGTTGGATTCTGACCTCCCTGCACTCGAAGTGGATTTTCTGGAGCTACAGAATCCCAATTGGCGCGCTCTCAACGGCGTTGGAAAGTAGACATCCTGGGCTTTCCAGAAATATATGATAGTCCATACTTTGCCCAAGATTTGATGGCCCAAACTGGCGTTCAAAGTCACCCTCAGAATTCCCAGCGTTAAATGTCGGAACTGGCACCAAAATGGGAGTTAAACGCCCAAACTGGCATAAAAGCTGGCGTTTAACTCCAAGAAGAGTCTCTACACGAAAAATGCTTCATTGCTCAGCCCAAGCACACACCAAGTGGGCCCAGAAGTGGATTTTTATGTCATTTACTCATCTTTGTAATTCTTAAGCTACTAGTTCCCTATAAGTAGGACCTTTTACTATTGTATTTTCATCTTGGTTCTTCTGGTTCCCTCTCTGGGACCGAAGCCAATGATCACTCTTGTTCTTATGTATTTTCAATGGTGGAGTTTCTACACACCATAGATTAAGGTGTGGAGCTCTGCTGTACCTCGAGTATTAATGCAATTACTATTGTTCTTCTATTCAATTCCACTTGTTCTTGTTCCAAGATATCACTTGTTCTTCAACTTGATGAATGTGATGATCCGTGACACTCATCATCATTCTCACCTATGAACGTGTGACTGACAACCACCTCCGTTCTACCTTAGATTGGGTGAATATCTCTTGGATTCCTGATACACGATGCATGGTTGATCGCCTGACAACCGAGTGCTCGCCTAACAAACGAGCCAGCCATTCCGTGAGATCAGAGTCTTCGTGGTATAGGCAAGAACTGATGGTGGCATTCAAGAGAATCCGGAAGGTCTAACCTTGTCTGTGGTATTCTGAGTAGGATTCAATGATTGAATGACTGTGACGTGCTTCAAACTCCTGAGGGCGAGGCGTTAGTGACAGACGCAAAAGAATCACTGGATTCTATTCCGGCCTGATCGAGAACCGACAGATGGATAGCCGTGCCGTGACAGGGTGCGTTGAACATTTCCACTGAGAGGATGGGAGGTAGCCACTGACAACGGTGAAACCCTTGCATAAGCTTGCCATGGAAAGGAGTAAGAAGGATTGGATGAAGACAGTAGGAAAGCAAAGAGACGGAAGGGACCAAGCATCTCCATTCGCTTATCTGAAGTTCTCACCAACGAATTGCATAAGTATCTCTATCTTTATCTTATGTTTTATTCATATATCACCCATACCCATTTGAGTCTGCCTGACTAAGATTTACAAGGTGACCATAGCTTGCTTCATACCAACAATCTCCGTGGGATCGACCCTTACTCGCGTAAGGTTTATTACTTGGACGACCTAGTGCACTTGCTGGTTAGTTGTGCGGAGTTGTAGTGATCACGATTTCGTGCAACAAGTTTTTGGCGCCGTTGCCGGGGATTGTTTCGAGTATGGACAACTGACGGTTCATCTTGTTGCTTAGATTAGGTATTTTTCTTCAGAGTTCTTAAGAATGAATTCTAGAGTTTCATGATGATCTGTTGAAATCTGGCTGGCTGAGAAGCCATGTCTAATCTTATTGGACCGAGGTTTCAACTGATCATCACAAGAGCTTGTTGATCTCTATCAATCTTGCTATTGGAGCAATGATCTGCTAAGGCTTGGCTGGCCATTGGCCATGTCTAGTGTTTTGGACCGAAGCTTTCTTTGAAAGCTTGGCTAGCTGTGAAGCCATGTCTAATTCCTGGACCGGAGTCTTAGACTAGCATTGCAATGATTCCTGGAATCCAAATTAAGAATTCTGAAACCTTTATTTTCTATTTCCATATAATTCTCGAAAAATCCAAAAAAATTTTACAAAACCATAAAAACCAAAAATATTTTATGTTTCTTGTTTGAGTCTAGTGTCTAATTTTAAGTTTGGTGTCTTGCATGCATTGTTTATTTGATCTTGGTTCTATTTTCAAGTCAATAGTACAGGGAACTGAGGATTCAGAACATGCAGCAGAGGAATTACACAGAAAAAGCTGGGCGTTCAAAACGCCCAGTGAAGAAGGACAGACTGGCGTTTAAACGCCAGCCAGGGTACCTGGTTGGGCGTTTAACGCCCAAAAAGGTAGTGCATTGGGCGTTAAACGCTAGAATGTGCACCATTCTGGGCGTTTAACGCCAGGATGGCACAAGAGGAAGGATTTTGTTTTCAAATCAATTTTTTTCCAAGTTTTCAAAGTTTTTCAAAATCAAATCTTTTTCAAATCAAATCTTTTCAATCAAATGTTTTCAAAATCAATTTCTTTCCTTTTTTAAAAGATACTTGCTAACAATTAATGATTTGATTGAACATTTCAAGTATATTGCCTTTTCTGTTGAGAAAGGTTTAGTGTTTGAATCATATCTTTTCTTGTTAGCCAAGTCATTAATTTTTAAAATCAAATCTTTTTAAATTGTTTTTCAAATCATATCTTTTCAATCATATCTTTTTAAAAGCATAATTTTTTTTATCATATCTTTTTAATCACATCTTTTTCAAAACAGTTTTTTTTATCATATCTTTTTTCAAAATCTTTTTCAAAAATTACTTGATCTCTTTCTCACTCTTGATTTTCGAAAATCAAATTAAAGTTTTTCAAAATGTTTTTAAAATCTTTTTAATTAATTTTCGAAAAATCTCTTCCCCTCTTCTCACATCCTTCTATTTATGGAGTACCACTCCTTCTCAATGCACAATTCGAACTCTATCTGATTAAAGTTCGAATTCTTCTACCTCTTCCTTCTATTTCTCTTTTCCTCTGACACCTCAAGGAATCTCTATACTGTGACATAGAGGATTCCACATTTTCTTGTTCTCTTCTCTTTCATATGAGCAGGAACAAGGACAAAAGCATTCTTGTTGAAGCTGACCCTGAACCTGAAAGGACCTTGAAGCGAAAGCTAAGAGAAGCTAAGGCACAACTCTCTGTAGAGGACCTAACAGAAATCTTTAAACAAGAAAAAGAAATGGCAGCCGAAAACAACAACAATGCAAACAATGCAAGGAAGGTGCTGGGTGACTTTACTGCACCTACTCCCGACTTCTATGGGAGAAGCATCTCTATCCCTGCCATTGAAGCAAACAACTTTGAGCCTAAGCCTCAATTAGTTTCTCTAATGCAACAGAATTGCAAGTTCCATGGACTTCCATTGGAAGATCCTCATCAGTTCTTAGCTAAATTCTTGCAAATCTGTGACACTGCCAAGACTAATGGGGTTGACCCTGAGGTCTACAGACTTATGCTATTCCCTTTTGCTGTAAGAGACAGAGCTAGGACATGGTTAGACTCACAACCTAAAAAAGCCTGGACTCATGGGAAAAGCTAGTCAATGCCTTTTTGGCAAAGTTCTTTCTGTAACACCCTAATATTCAAATCCTTATGCTCGAGTCATAAGTCAATGATATTACGGTGGTACGACTCTCAGGTGGATTTTTAATATATAAATATAGGTAATTTCGAAAAGAGTATTAATCGAGAAGCCTGAAAAGAGTAGAAATAAAATCGCGAAGACGTATCACTCACGTTTCGACAACGAAAAGATAAAACGTGAAGCCGAAAGCGATATACGGACAGGGCATAAAGGAGATTAAGAGATAGATAACAGATAGATATATATAACATAAGTAATAGCCACTAGTCGCGACCCGCGAAGTTTAGGCCGGCTAGGGTACAGTATGAAAGTAACTGACAACAGTACATCCTAATCTCTCCCAAAGGAAACATAAGAGCCTCTATAGGCAAGTTCCAAAAGAGTTCAGCACATAATATAATCTTTTCAAAACAAAGGTGGAGAGATTCTAAGGAAAACACAAAGTAGAGAAAATAAATATCTTCGCCGTCTCTCAGACGAACCGCAGCTCACTTCTGAGCATCTGAACCTGTATCTGAAAAACAAGAGATATATACGGAATGAGAACCCCGGGCCCATGGGTTCCTAGTACGGTAAAAGTGCCAAATAAATACAATGCACTGCAATAAAAACTCACTAAGCATCCTAAACTCCTTTTCACCAAGTATCCAGCCTAGATTCTCACTAATCCATAAATAGGCATCTGTCGTAAGGGGATACTAAATCTAGTTCATGTTACACATGTTTCCCAACTCGCTGATTCTTCCACAAATCAGACTCAGAATCATAAGCAAAACCATCACCAGTTGTTTTGCCTCAGCAACTCTATATCAATACATCATACCCTCGCCTGGAGCTAGTGAAATCACATCACTGCATCTACCCAGGGGGCTGTTATCTCATTCAAAAATCATCATCATCATGCAATCGCATTATCAATTCATCTCATCAAGAACAGCCACCAACATCCACCGACACCAACATGAGGGATCTCTCAGTTGTACAAACACAAGCAATACAGACAAGTAATACACAAATGAGGTACAAGTAGAACAAGTAGCACGTAATCAGGTAACATAGCATATATGATATAGAAATCCAAAACAAATAGGCAAACCCAAACAATTCAAACATATGCAAATGATGTATGCCTGCCCTATGGCTGATGATATCATCTGTCGGTTATATAGCCAACCCGACACGTCCTGGTAGCTAACCATGGACAGAAACACCCCTCGCGGAGCAAGTAGGTTTGAGCTACAACCCCCTTGCTACTACCCGCTCAACCCAGAGCCAGTGGAACAACCACTACTACGGCTACTACCCAGGCGGGTGTTTAAAAGCTCAACCTGGAGCCAGTGGAACAACCACTACTGCGGCTACTACCCAGGCGTCACAATCTCTGACCTGGAGAAAGTGGGACGAACCACAACCCTTGCTACTGCCCAGGTATCTTAAGCATTAACCCGGAGCAAGTGGGACGAACCACAACCCTTGCTACTGCCCAGGTATCTTAAACATTAACCCGGAGCAAGCGGGACGAACCACAACCCTTGCTACTGCCCAGGTATCTTAAACATTATTCATTCAATCTCAATTCATATTATCAATCCTCATTGTTATCAAATCTCAAACATTAACCTGGAGTAAGTGGGACGAACCACAACCCTTACTACTACCCAGGTATCACAAATACATTCATTCAAAACTCCATAATTAAACTCATTTATCATAAACATCCTTTTCCGTCTCACACCCGGAGCAAGTGGACAACGCCACTGCCTACTACCCGGGGTTACACATCACATTTCAACATCTTCCATTATTATCCATTTAACACATTCATTCATTAGTCATATATGCAATTATTCTCAGCCATAATCAATAATGGCTTTGCCGTGACCCGGCAATAACTCAGCCATCCGGCTCATGGTCCAATCAAGAACCAGCCATTTATCAATAAATATAGCCCTTCGGCTCATGGCATACACGGTACTCCCACCGTCATCCTCCATATCTCATATAATCATCGTTGATCATCATTGATCATAACTTTTCCCCTTGCTTCACTCGCAAGTTACCACATCCCCTAACTCTTTTATCATTGATAGGCATATCATAATGATTTAATACATAAGGGGTGAGATCGGAGGCTTAAAAGTATGAGATTTGACTTTTAAAACTCAAAAATCAACTTTGGGATGAAAACAGGGCCATGCGTACGCGTACTCCACGCGCACGCGTGGATGGCCACAAAACTCATCGGCGCATACGCGCCATTCACGCGGACGCGCGGATTTAAAAATAGACAACGACGCGTACGCGTCAGCCACGCGTACGCGTGGGTACACTTGCGCCCCAAGCACAAGACTGGCACAACTCTGGCACAACTCTCGGGAAAATGGCTGGGCAATGGGTGCAGCGCATCGACGCGCACGCGCACACCACGCGCACGCGTGGATGGTGCCTTCTTGAAGAACGACGCGTACGCGCCAAGTGCGCCTACGCATGGAGGGTCATTCTGCTAAAAATTTTCTAAGTTAAAAGCTGCAGAATTCACAGATTCAACCCCCAATCTTCCGACGGACATAACTTCCTCATTTTAAATTGTTTTTCACCCGTTCTTCGAACGGCATGGACATCCCGGATCCAATTTCATTTCTAAATAGATTTGGCACAAAACAGAGATCTGTAGTCCAAGTTATGTCCCGTCAAAGTATGCCCGAAAACCATATTTTTCATACAAAACCACAAAGTGCCATTTTCAAAACAAGCCATTTTCAACTCTTTTCAAAATCAACCAAAACATGCCAATTTCAACCCTTTTTGAAACCAATCAAAATATATCAAAATTAACATCAAGCCTCCTCAACTCATACATTAACACTTTACCACAATTCACAAAACCGCCATATAACCATCTTTACCCATTTCAAACAAATGGCTAAATTACAAACATATCAACATGTCATACATCCTTCCTCATCCCAATTTCCAACTATACTATTTCCAATCAACCATCATTATACATAACCAATATCATACTCACTATCACGGGGTTTCACCCCCAAATCAACCTTAATCATTTCTCAAGCATATATCACAACATACATATTTCTCATGCATTATCATACCATCAAGGCATCAATAATCATACTCACATATATGACCACATAATATATCTCAACCAAAACCAAACATACCTCATCTATACTATTTCACCCAAAATTACCAATTTCCACACTTCAACTCCTCAAACCTCATTATTCAATAACTAACCCAATCATTCATATATTCATTATATGAAATTCATCCAATCACTTGTGTCATCATACAATGCACACATCAACTTACCTCCCTTACCTCTTTCCGGCCTCCGGCCTAAAATTTACGGCCTCCGGCCCAATTTCACAATTTAAATGCATAAACCACAAATTAATACTCATTACCCAATACATCAAATTTTTAATACACCAAGCATACAAGGCCACACAATTCTCAACCCAATCATCAATTCACATTACATACCAACTATGCATATTAGCATCAACCATTTACACAATCCAAACTTAATCCTAGGGGCATCTAGCCTAGGAATTCTCATCACACCACACGGTACTTAAATGAAACTTAAACCGTACCTCTTGTACCCAAATCAATTGAGCCTCTTCTTTGGAAGTCTCCACCAACCTTAGCCCCAAGCCTCACCAAAGCTCCTCAAGCAACACCAATCTCCCAATTGTGCACCAAAACCATCAAATACACTAACATAACCAATATGACATACATACATCAACCTAGGGCTCATAAAAATGACAAATCACAAGGGTTTGAGTACTTCTTACCTCAGCCCATATGAAGTAGGGATAGAACTCACTTAGAATCCATGTTGGAGTATCCCTAAACACCCAAAATCACAAGATTTCAACACTAACTTCCCAAAAACGTGTAACAGTGGGGAAATTCGAAAACTGGGCAGAGATGAATAGAATACTCACCACAAAACTTAGATAGAATTGTAGAGGATGAGAAGAGCGACACGTGGCCACAAACGGCTCGTCAATCGGAGCTCTGTAGCTCAAGTTATGGTGGTTTGAAGATCAAAGAGAGTTAGGTTTTCTCTCTTCTCTTCTCTCTTCTCTATTTCAGCGCCCCAACCTCTCTTTTAGGGTAAAATGAGCTGAAATGTTCATAACTAATGTTTATATATGTTGGGTCTTAGGCCCACTTAGGCCCAGTTCACTTATTTTTGTCCGTTGGCCCAATTTTGGACCAAAACCTTTAAGATTAGCGCTCTAAATCGCACTTCAAATATTTCTACCTCCCCTAATTATAATTCCTCATTTCTTAATCTTATTTACTCATAATCAATTTTCTCAGCTGCAGTACCAGACAGGTCTCAGCCGGTACTGCCGGTCAAAATTCCACTGCGCGCTTTTACACAGGAAACTATGTCTTCCGACTCGGAAAAATTCACTGAATCCAAATATCACATTGAAATCATCAAATTCCAATCGCCAAATCTTCCAACCATATTCGCTCCTACTTAACTCATTATTTAATTAATTTCGGTTAGACCGGGTATTACATTCTACCCCCCTAACAGAAATTTTTGCCCTCGAAAATTCCATCCATCCCTACGAGTACGTGGTGCACGAAATTGCAATAACACTTTTGCAATCCCGCACAACTAACCAGCAAGTGCACTGGGTCGTCCAAGTAATACCTTGCGTGAGCAAGGGTCGATCCCACGGAGATTGTCGGCTTGAAGCAAGCTATGGTTACCTTGTAAGTCTTAGTCAGGATATCAGAAATTATCAGGATTGATTGTGAAAAGCAAAAGATCATGAAAAAGGTACTTGTTTTGCAGTAATGGAGAATAGGCTGAGGCTTTGGATATGCTCCATCTTCCAAATCTCTGCTTTCCTACTGTCATCTTCATCAAACACGCAAGGTAGAATAGAGGTGGTTGTCAGGCACATGTTCATAGTTGAGAATGATGATGAGTGTCACGGATCATCACATTCATCCGGGTTAAGAGCAAGTGATATCTTAGAATGGAAGCAAGCATGATTGAATAAGAAACAGTAGTAATTGCATTAATCCATCAAGACACAGCAGAGCTCCTCACCCCCAACCATGGGGTTTAGAGACTCATGCTGTGGAAGTATACAAGAAACGTGTAAAAAATGTCATGAGGTCATAAGGTACGGATACAATGTCAAAAGATCCTATAAATAGTAAACTAGTATCCTAAGGTTTACAGAAATGAGTAAATGACAGAAAAATCCACTTCCGGGCCCACTTGGTGTGTGCTTGGGCTGAGCAATGAAGTAATTTCGTGTAGAGACCTTTTCTGGAGTTAAACGCCAGCTTTCATGCCAGTTTGGGCATTTAACTCCAAGTTTTATGCCAGTTCCGGCGTTTAACGCTGGAATTTCTGATGCTGATTTGCTACGCCGGTTTGGGCCATCAAATCTTGGGCAAAGTATGGACTATCATATATTGCTGGAAAGCCCAGGATGTCTACTTTCCAATGCCGTTGAGAGCGCGCGCCAATTGGGCTTCTGTAGCTCCAGAAAATCCACTTCGAGTGCAGGGAGGTCAGAATCCAACAGCATCTGCAGTCCTTTTCAGTCTCTGGATCAGATTTTTGCTCAGAACCTTCAATTTCAGTCAGAAAATACCTGAAATCACAGAAAAACACACAAACTCATAGTAAAGTCCAGAAAAGTGAATTTTAACTAAAAACTAATAAAAATATACTAAAAACTAACTAAAAGATACTAAAAACACACTAAAAACAATGCCAAAAAGCGTATAAATTATCCGCTCATCACAACACCAAACTTAAATTGTTGCTTGTCCCCAAGCAACTGAAAATCAAAATAGGATAAAAAGAAGAGAATATACTATAGACTCCAAAATATCAAGGAAACATAGCTCCAATTAGATGAGCGGGACTAGTAGCTTTTTGCCTCCGAACAGTTTTGGCATCTCACTCTATCCTTTGAAGTTCAGAATGATTGGCATCTATGAGAACTCAGAACTCAGATAGTGTTATTGATTCTCCTAGTTAAGTATAATGATTCTTGAACATAGCTAGTGTATGAGTCTTGGCTGTGGCCCAAAGCACTCTGTCTTCCAGTATTACCACCGGATACATACATGCCACAGACACATAATTGGGTGAACCTTTTTAGATTGTGACCCAGCTTTGCTAAAGTCCCCAATTAGAGGTGTCCAGGGTTCTTAAGCACACTCTTTTTGCCTTGGTTCACAACTTTATTTCTCTCTCTCTTTTTTTTTCTTTTTCTTTCTTCTCTTTTTTTTTTCGAACTTTTTTTTTTGTATTCACTGCTTTTTCTTGCTTCAAGAATCAATTTTGATGATTTTTCAGATCCTCAATAACAGTTCTCTTTCTCCTCATTCTTTCAAGAGCCAACAAATTTTTTAACATTCTCAAAACATCAAATTCAAAAGACATATGCACTGTTCAAGCATTCATTCAGAAAACAAAAAGTATTGTCACCACATCAAACTAATTCAACTAAGTTCAGAGATAAATTTCGAAATCCTGTACTTCTTGTTCTTTTGTGATTAAAGCATTTTTCTTTTAAGAGAGGTGATGGATCCATAAGACATTCATAGCTTTAAGGCATAAACTTTAATTTTATTAATTATGAATTAAGAACAAGACTCAGAAAATAAATATAAGATGAAACTAAATAAAAATAAAAATAGAGAACAACATAAGATAAAAATAAAAAAAACGCAAAAACATAGGCTACTAATGATAGAGGTTTTCACAGAGTTAGGACTCAACAACCTTGATTTTGAGAAGTGGATGCTCCCTCAGCTTGAGAGGAGAGCTTTTGGCGTTTCAATTCTTGGATTTCACGCCCCTGCTTCCCCTGTTCCTTCAGTAATTTGCAGATCATGCAGTTCTGATTCTGCTGTTCCTCCTTCAGTTGCTCCATAGTCTCTTGCAACTTGTTAATGGATGCTTCTAGGCTGGCCCAGTAGCCAATTTCAGGGAATTCAGGGAGGAACTCATGCGCCCTCCTCTTGATAGAGTTGTCTTGCACTTGTCCTTCCATTGACTTCTTGGTGATTGGATGTTCAATGGGTATGAACTCATCTACTCCCATCCTCACTCCAGCCTCTTTACAGAGCAATGAGATCAAGCTTGGGTAAGCCAATTTGGCTTCAGTGGAATTCTTATTTGCAATTGTGTAGATCTCACAAGCAATCACATGATGCACCTCCACTGCTTTTCCAAGCATAATGCAATGAATCATCACTGCTCTCTTGATAGTGACCTCAGAACGGTTGCTAGTGGGCAATATGGAACGCCCAATAAAGTCTAGCCAACCTCTTGCAATTGGTTTGAGGTCTCCCCTCTTGAGTTGGTTAGGGACACCCTTAGAAGTGGTTATCCACTTAGTTCCAGGGAGGCATATGTCCTCTAGAACTTGATCCAACCCTTTATCTACTCTCACCATCCTCCTATTAAAGGAGTCAGGATCATCTTGCAGTTGAGGCAACTTGAAGATTTCTCTTATTTTGTCCAGATGGAAGTATATAACTTTCCCTCTGACCATGGTTCTATAGGTATGGTAAGCGGTTCCAGTCATTCTCTGCTTATCTGTCAGCCACAGATTTGAGTAGAATTCCTGAACCATGTTCCTTCCAACCTTTGTCTCAGGATTGGTTAGAACTTCCCAACCTCTGTTTCGAATTTGCTCTTGGATCCCCGGATATTCATCTTCTTTCATATCAAATTTTACTTCCGGGATCACTGACCTCAGACCCATTATTTTGTGATAATGGTCTTCATGTTCCTTGGTTAAGAACTTCTCTTGATTCCAAAGATTCTTTGGATTAGTCTCTTTCTTGCCTCTTAAATTGGTTTGTTTTCCCTTAGGAGCCATGATCTTGATGAATCTTGGCTTAGTGATCACGGAAAAGCACACCAAACTTAGAGGTTTGCTTGTCCTCAAGCAAAAGAAAAGAGAGAAGAGAGGGGGAGGAAGAGGAAATTCGAATGGTGTGATGGAATGAGGGAGCCAAACGTGTATTTATAAGGTGGGGAGGGGAGTTTTCGAAAAAGAAGAAAGAAATTTGAAAGGAGATTTGAGAAGATATATAAAAAAAATTGAGAAAAGGGTGAGTTTTTGAAGAAGATTTGGGATTAATTTGAAATAGATTTGAAGAATGGTTTTGATTTGTGAAGATTTGAAAGTGAATAATGAAAGGTTGAAGTGCATTTATGTAGAAGAGTATGGTTAAAAAGAGGAAAGTTTGAAAAAAATTGAATTGAAAACAAAATTGTGGTCCCCCCCACCAAACTGGCGTTAAACGCCCAGAATGGCACCCATTCTGGCGTTTAACGCCCATTTGCTACCCCTTTTGGGCGTTTAACGCCCAGCCAGGTGCCCTGGCTGGCGTTAAACGCCAGAATTCCTTTGTCACTGGGCGTTTTTCCAAAACGCCCAGAATGCTGCACACCTGGCGTTAAACGCCCAGAATGGTGCCCATTCTGGCGTTTAACGCCCAAAATGGCACCATTCCTGGCGTTAAACGCCCAGAATGGTACCCATTCTGGCGTTTAACGCCCAAAATGCCCCTTACTGGCGTTTTTCGCCAGTAAGCTCATTTTCTCTGCTTTTGAGCTGAATCCTTCTGTAACTCTGTGAATTCCTTCATTTTTGATACTTGCCTCTGTAAGAACTAATCATATACCCTCCTAATGACTGGGTTGCCTCCCAGCAAGCGCTTCTTTACTGTCTTTAGCTGGACTTCTGCTAAGAATCACTCAAGTCTCAGTTTTGAGCATTCCTGCTCAAAATTTCCTTCAAGATAGTGCTTGATTCTCTGTCCATTAACAATGAACTTCTTGCCAGAATCAATATCCTGAAGCTCAACATATCCATATGGTGACACTCCTGTAATCACATACGGACCCCTCCACCGGGATTTGAGTTTTCCTGGAAACAATTTGAGCCTGGAGTTGAAGAGCAGAACTTTTGTCCTGGCTCAAAGACTCTGGTTGACAATCTCTTGTCATGCCACTTCTTTGCCTTTTCCTTATAAATTTTTGCATTTTCAAAGGCATTGAGTCTGAACTCCTCTAGCTCATTTAGCTGGAGCAGTCTTTTTTCACCAGCTAACTGAGCATCCATGTTTAGGAATCTGGTTGCCCAATAGGCTTTATGTTCCAGTTCCACAGGCAAATGACAGGCCTTCCCATACACCAGTTGGTATGGAGAGGTTCCTATAGGAGTCTTGAATGCTGTTCTGTACGCCCACAGAGCATCATCCAAGCTCTTTGCCCAATCCTTTCTTCGGGCCATCACAGTCCGTTCTAGGATTCTTTTTAGTTCTCTGTTAGAGACTTCTGCTTGCCCATTTGTCTGTGGATGATACGGAGTTGCCACTTTATGGCTGATTCCATATCTAACCATAGCAGAGTATAGCTGTTTGTTGCAGAAATGAGAGCCCCCATCACTGATTAGTATTCTGGGAACACCATATCTGCTGAAGATGTTTTTCTGGAGGAACTTTAGCACGGTCTTGGTATCATTGGTGGGTGTAGCAATTGCTTCTACCCACTTAGATACATAGTCTACTGCCACCAGAATGTAAGTGTTTGAATATGATGGTGGGAATGGCCCCATGAAGTCAATTCCCCATACATCAAACAATTCTATCTCTAATATCCCTTGTTGAGGCATAGCATATCCGTGAGGCAGGTTACCAGCTCTTTGGCAACTGTCACAGTTACGCACAAACTCTCGGGAATCTTTATAGAGAGTAGGCCAGTAGAAGCCACACTGGAGGACTTTAGTGGCTGTTCGCTCACTTCCAAAATGTCCTCCATATTGTGATCCATGGCAGTGCCATAGGATCCTTTGTGCTTCTCCTCTGGGTACACATCTGCGGATCACTCCGTCAGCACATCTCTTAAAGAGATATGGTTCATCCCAGAGGTAGTACTTTGCATCTGAAATTAATTTCTTTCTTTGCATATAGCTGTACTCCTTGGGTATGAACCTCACAGCTTTGTAGTTTGCCATATCTGCAAACCATGGAGCTTCCTGAATGGCAAAGAGTTGCTCATCTGGGAAAGTCTCAGAGATCTCAGTAGAAGGGAGGGACGCCCCAGCTACTGGTTCTATTCGGGACAGATGATCAGCCACTTGATTTTCTGTCCCTTTTCTGTCTCTTATTTCTATATCAAACTCTTGCAGAAGCAACACCCATCTGATAAGCCTGGGTTTTGAATCCTGCTTTGTGAGTAAGTATTTAAGAGCAGCATGGTCAGTGTACACAATCACCTTTGATCCCACTAGGTAGGATCTAAATTTGTCAATGGCATAAACCACTGCAAGTAACTCTTTCTCTGTGGTTGTGTAGTTCTTTTGTGCGTCATTTAGAACACGGCTGGCATAATAAATGACGTTCAAAAGCTTGTTATGCCTCTGTCCCAACACTGCACCAATGGCATGATCACTGGCATTACACATTAATTCAAATGGCAATGTCCAATCTGGTGCAGAGATAACTGGTGCTGTGACCAGCTTAGCTTTCAGGGTTTCAAATGCTTGCAGGCACTCATTATCAAAGATAAATGGGGTGTCAGCAGCTAGCAGATTACTTAGAGGTTTGGCAATTTTTGAAAAATCCTTTATAAACCTTCGGTAGAATCCTGCATGCCCAAGAAAGCTTCTGATTGCCTTAACATTGGCAGGTGGTGGTAATTTTTCAATTACCTCTACCTTTGCCTTATCCACCTCTATTCCCCTGCTTGAAATTTTGTGCCCAAGGACAATTCCTTCAGTTACCATAAAGTGACATTTCTCCCAGTTTAAAACCAGGTTAGTCTCTTGGCATCTTTTCAGGACAAGTGATAGGTGGTTAAGACAGGAGCTGAATGAGTCTCCATATACTGAAAAGTCATCCATGAAGACTTCCAGAAATTTCTCTACCATGTCTGAGAAGATAGAGAGCATGCACCTCTGAAAGGTTGCAGGTGCATTGCACAGACCAAAAGGCATTCTCCTATAGGCAAACACGCCAGAAGGGCAGGTAAATGCTGTTTTCTCTTGGTCCTGGGGATCTACTACAATTTGGTTGTAGCCTGAATAGCCATCCAAAAAGCAGTAATAGTCATGACCAGCTAGTCTTTCTAGCATTTGGTCTATGAATGGTAAAGGAAAATGATCCTTTCTGGTGGCTGTATTGAGCCTTCTGTAGTCAATACACATACGCCACCCTGTGACTGTCCTTGTAGGAACCAGTTCATTTTTTTCATTATGAACCACTGTCATGCCTCCCTTTTTGGGAACAACTTGGACAGGGCTCACCCAGGGGCTATCAGAAATAGGATAAATAATCCCAGCCTCTAGTAATTTAGTGACCTCTTTCTGCACCACCTCCTTCATGGCTGGATTTAGCCGCCTCTGTGGTTGGACCACTGGTTTGGCATTATCCTCCAACAGGATCTTGTGCATGCATCTTGCTGGGCTAATGCCCTTAAGATCACTTATGGACCACCCAAGAGCTGTCTTGTGTGTCCTTAGCACTTGAATCAGTGCCTCCTCTTCCTGTGGATCTAAAGAAGAGCTTATAATCACTGGAAAAGTGTCACCCTCTCCTAGAAATGCATATTTCAGAGATGGTGGTAGAGGTTTGAGTTCAGGTTTGGGAGGTTTATCCTCCTCCTGAGGAATTTTCGAAAATTCCTTTACTTTCTCTAGTTCTTCTTGATCAGGTTGAGCATCCTTGAAGATGTCCTCAAGCTCTGATTCTAGGCTTTCAGTCATATTGATCTCTTCTACCAGAGAGTCAATAATGTCAGCGCCCATGCAGTCATCTGGTGTGTCTGGGTGCTGCATTGCTTTCACAGCATTCAACTTGAACTCATCCTCATTGACTCTCAGGGTTACTTCCCCTTTTTGTACATCAATGAGAGTTCGTCCAGTTGCTAGGAATGGTCTTCCTAGAATGAGAGTTGCACTTTTGTGCTCCTCCATTTCCAGCACCACAAAGTCAGTGGGAAAGGCAAAGGGCCCAACCTTGACAATCATATCCTCTATTATGCCTGATGGGTGTTTAATGGAGCCATCAGCAAGTTGGAGGCATATCCTGGTTGGTTTGACTTCTCCAGCCAACCCAAGCTTTCTGATAGTAGATGCAGGTATTAGATTGATGCTTGCTCCAAGATCACATAGGGCTGTCTTGGTGCAAGCGCCTTCTAATGTGCATGGTATTATAAAGCTTCCAGGATCTTGAAGCTTTTCTGGTAAGCTTTTAAGTATGACTGCACTGCATTCTTCAGTGAGAAACACTTTTTCAGTTTCTCTCCAATCCTTCTTATGACTTAAGATCTCTTTCATGAACTTAGCATAAGAAGGTATTTGCTCAAGTGCCTCTGCAAACGGAATCTTTATTTCAAGAGTCCTTAGATAGTCTGCAAAGCGGGCAAATTGCTTATCCTGTTCCGCTTTGCGGAGTTTCTGAGGATAAGGCATCTTGGCTTGATATTCTTCAACCTTAGATGCTGCAGGTTTATTCCTTACAGAAGTGGTTGAAGAGGCCTTGTTAGAAGGATTATTATCAGCACTCTCAGGTGTCTGATTCTCCCTTGGCGTTTGAACGCCAGGATTGGGAGGAAAATGGGCGTTTAACGCCAGCTTTTCCCCCTTTTCTGGCATTTGAACGCCAGAATTGGGCAAGGAATGGGCGTTTAGCGCCAGCTTTCCTTCCCTTTCTGGCGTTTGAACGCCAATAACATTCCTCTCTGGGCTCTTACTGTCCTCAGAGGGATTTTTAACAGTGGTTTGGTTATCCTCTGTCAATTGTTCCTTGTTTGGCTTTTTGCTCTTTTGAACAGTGTTATTTAGTGTCTTTCCACTCCTCAGTTGAACTGCTTGACATCCTTCTGTTATCTGTTTAGATATTTGCTATTTTTCTTGATTCAACTGCAGTTCTATGTTCTTGTTAGCAACCTTAGTATCATGGAGCATTTCTTTAAATTCTGCTAACTGTTCTGTCATCAGGAGCAATTGTTGATTAAGCTCATTCATCTGTTCTTGAGGATTAGGATCAGTGACTAAGGCCATGACCTCCTCTTTTGGAACGAACTCATTGCTAGAATATAAGTATTGGTTTCTAGCAACAGTGTCTATAAGCTCTTGAGCTTCTTCAATTGTCTTCCTCATGTGTATAGATCCACCAGCTGAGTGGTCTAAAGACATCTGAGCTTTTTCTGTGAGCCCATAGTAGAAGATGTCTAATTGTACCCACTCTGAAAACATTTCAGAGGGGCATTTTCTAAGCATACCTCTATACCTCTCCCAGGCATTATAAAGGGATTCATTATCCTCTTGTTTAAAGCCTTGGATGTCCAGCCTTAGCTGTGTCATCCTCTTTGGAGGGTAGAAATGATTCAGGAATTTGTCTGATAACTGTTTCCATGTCTTTATGCTTGCTGTAGGTTGGTTATTCAACCACCTTTTAGCTTGATCTTTTACAGCAAATGGAAACAGTAATAGTCTGTAGACATCCTGATCTACCTCTTTATCATGTACTGTGTCAGCAATTTGTAAGAACTGTGCCAGAAACTCAGTAGGTTCTTCCTGTGGAAGACCGGAATACTGGCAATTTTGCTGCACTATGATAATGAGTTGAGGGTTTAGCTCAAAGCTGCTTGCTTTGATGGGAGGTATACAGATGCTACTCCCATATGCAGCTGTAATGGGGTTAGCATATGACCCCAGAGTCCTCTTGGACTGATTAATTCCACTTGAGTCCATAATGGACAAAAGGGAAATGATAATGATTGCAAAGAGATAAATTTTTTTTTGAATTAAACGAAAAATAAAAATAAAAATAAAAACAAAAAGAAATAAAAAAGAATAAAATTTCGAAAATCAAAAAGAAAAGAAGATCAAAGCAAATTGAGAACTGAATCAATTAGTTAATTAAAAAGATTTTGAAAACAGCAATTAAAAAGATATGATTGAAAAGTTTTTATGAAAAAGATTTAATTTTTAAAAAGAGGAAAGAGAAAAACACAAAATGACACCAAACTTAAAATTTTAGAAAATCAAACACTAATTTTTTTCGAAAATTTTAAAGAGAAAAACACAAATAGGACACCAAACTTAGAATTTTTATGAATCAAAAAGGGACTAAGAACATGCAAAAACGAAAATTTTAAAAAGAAAAAATAAAAGCATGTAATGGACACCAAACTTAGAATATGAAACTAGACTCAAATAAAAGACTCTAAACCAACAAAAACAAACAGTCCTAATCTAAGCAACAAGATAAGCCGTCAGTTGTCCAAACTCGAACAATCCCCGGCAACGGCGCCAAAAACTTGGTGCACGAAATTGCAATAACACTTTTGCAATCCCGCACAACTAACCTGCAAGTGCACTGGGTCGTCCAAGTAATACCTTGCGTGAGCAAGGGTCGATCCCACGGAGATTGTCGGCTTGAAGCAAGCTATGGTTACCTTGTATGTCTTAGTCAGGATATCAGAAATTATCAGGATTGATTGTGAAAAGCAAAAGATCATGAAAAAGGTACTTGTTTTGCAGTAATGGAGAATAGGCTGAGGCTTTGGAGATGCTCCATCTTCCGAATCTCTGCTTTCCTACTGTCATCTTCATCAAACACGCAAGGCTCCTTCCATGGCAAGCTGTATGTAGGGTTTCACCGTTGTCAGTGGCTACCTCCCATCCTCTCAGTGAAAATACGTCCCTGATGCTCTGTCACAGCATAGGCTAATCATCTGTCGGTTCTCAATCAGACCGGAATAGAATCCAGTGATTCTTTTGGCGTCTGTCACTAACGCCCCGCCTTCAGGAGTTTGAAGCACTTCACAGTCATTCAATCATTAAGTCCTACTCAGAATACCACAGACAAGGTTTAGACCTTCCGGACTCTCTTGAATGCCGCCATCAGTTCTAGCTTATACCACGAAGATTCTTGTTAAGGAATCCAAGAGACATCTACTCAATCTAAGGTAGAACAGAGGTGGTTGTCAGGCACATGTTCATAGTTGAGAATGATGATGAGTGTCACGGATCATCACATTCATCCGGGTTAAGAGCAAGTAATATCTTAGAATGGAAGCAAGCATGATTGAATAAGAAACAGTAGTAATTGCATTAATCCATCAAGACACAGCAGAGCTCCTCACCCCCAACCATGGGGTTTAGAGACTCATGCTGTGGAAGTATACAAGAAACGTGTAAAAAATGTCATGAGGTCATAAGGTACGGATACAATGTCAAAAGATCCTATAAATAGTAAACTAGTATCCTAAGGTTTACAGAAATGAGTAAATGACAGAAAAATCCACTTCCGGGCCCACTTGGTGTGTGCTTGGGCTGAGCAATGAAGTAATTTCGTGTAGAGACCTTTTTTGGAGTTAAACGCCAGCTTTCATGCCAGTTTGGGCGTTTAACTCCAAGTTTTATGCCAGTTCCGGCGTTTAACGCTGGAATTTCTGATGCTGATTTGCTACGCCGGTTTGGGCCATCAAATCTTGGGCAAAGTATGGACTATCATATATTGCTGGAAAGCCCAGGATGTCTACTTTTCAATGCCGTTGAGAGCACGCCAATGGGGCTTCTGTAGCTCCAGAAAATCCACTTCGAGTGCAGGGAGGTCAGAATCCAACAGCATCTGCAGTCCTTTTCAGTCTCTGGATCAGATTTTTGCTCAGAACCTTCAATTTCAGTCAGAAAATATCTGAAATCACAGAAAAACACACAAACTCATAGTAAAGTCCAGAAAAGTGAATTTTAACTAAAAACTAATAAAAATATACTAAAAACTAACTAAAAGATACTAAAAACACACTAAAAACAATGCCAAAAAGCGTATAAATTATCCGCTCATCAGTACGCGAGCATAGTCTGCCTTTATATCAAACACATAACAGTTCCAAGGTCCTTTTACTCTGCGCGCTTCCGTTGCCGCGCTCTGATTTCTCTATTCCTGAGGGTCTCGGTCGTTCGTTCAACGCCGACCAACAGCCTCGTTCCTTACTTTTACCGTCTCATCAACCCACACCCTATTAAATTTCAAATCATGTCATCAATAATATTGCCATCTTCGTTAATCATAGCCATCATCCCACATCACTATAATCAATCAAAGCTTTCTTCATTTTTAGAATCCAATGAGTTTGTACTAACAAGCTGACAAACTCTTATGAATCCGCTTTGCTTTACTAATCTATAAAAGCTTTCGAGACACATCTCTTTTGTTGAAGTTACTCAGATCAAAAATCATCTTCAAAAACATAACCAAATACTCCTTCAAATTCTTGGGAAAATTTTCAACAGCACCTCTCCAAAAATTGGAGTTTACCACCCGTCACGGGTTCCCTCAAACCAATCTCAGTACCACATCAGCATTGCAATTTAAAGGTTTCCAAACGATTCCTCTGAAATCGACCATTACAAATCTTGATCTAAATCCAAGGTCACCATGACCAAACATCATAGCACTCATCTCTCGAACACAACAACTTGCACTCAATCATCATCTAAATCCGACTACGCATCAATGATAATTTCCTCATCCGTTTCAGAACCATTAAGGCTCACAGCCGCAATTAATTCCAATTATTGAGAATCAGTATCTGTATAAGCTCACTAAACTTTTAAGTACTCAAAGCATAAAGCATTTCTAATCATACCCCACTTTTCCTTATTATTACCATACTATGCTAACGCTTTTAGCGAGCTTCCACTATGCCACTTTGATTTTTCGTCAAGTATTAGCTCCATCACTTATTTCCTCAAGTACCCAACCACAACTTAGCATGACTGGCATTTCAAATCAACGTTTCCAAACCCATCATTTAGGACCATTTCTTATCTATTTAAATCAAAGGAACTAAAAGTCACAGGTTCAATCCGTTTTACTAAAAATCTAGAAATCAACCAACTACATAACAAACACAACACATCATTCTCAACAGAAAATCATTTACATCACGGGCATTTATCCATTTGTATTAAGACAATTCCTTACTCGGACCATCCGATTTGCTTCTCAGTCTAATATTGAGCTCGACATTCCCAGTTTTACTGTACAGGCGGTATTATAAAATCACACACTGCCATTTAAGCCTGATTATTGCAATTACCTCAATCTTACTGCCGCAATCGGCCCGCATCCTGACTCTCTCCTTGTTGGCAATTTCTTGATACATGCCCTGGTAACCCGCACTTGTAACATACGCCTAACCCCAATCGGCATGGCCTATTTGGGTGATGACTTCCACACCTCTGACAGCTCAAAACATTAGAAGCAGCCGCTGCCCGTTTTCTCTTACCATTCCTTTGGGACTCCTCGCTCGTCGCAAAGTTATTCCGTCCTTGGGGAAAGTGTTGTATGTACCCCCTCTCCTTAAACTCTCGACCCCTTGGTGCAAATCCTTGGTTGTGCTCTCTATGACTTCCTTCCTCTGTAACCCTCCTTTTCACACACTCCTCAGCAATTCTGCTCTTATTCACCAACTCTGAAAAAGTTTGGATCTCCATTGGTCCCACTGAACTCAAGATGTCGCTCCGGAGCCCTCCTTCATACTTAATGCATTTCCATTCCTCGGAGTCTCCCGGGGCTCCCTGACACATGCGGGAAAACCTGAATAGCTCCTCAAATTTGTTTGTATACTCAGATACGGACATAGCACCTTGCTTCAACTGTAGTAACTCTAATTCCTTGGATGTCCTGGCAGAATTTGGAAAGTACTTCTTATAGAATTCCACCTGGAAGGCATCCCAAGTGATAGGATCATTCCCCTGTTGTAGGAGACGTCGAACCCCTTGCCACCAATGCGATGCTTCCTCCGTGAGCAGATAGGTAGCAAATTCAACACACTGCTCTTCAGGCACCAACTGCGCTTGTAGTGCTCGCTCCATGGCCTAAAACCAGGTGTCAGCTTCAATCGGATTAGTGGTTCCCTTGAACTTAGGTGGGTTAACCTTTAAGAAAGTTGCCAGTGTCATCGGGCCCTGAGCTTCCCTTCCGCCATTGCCATTATTGTTTACCTGTTGCCCAAGGGCCTCCGCAGTGGCCTGCATAGCAGCAGCCATATTCTCCAATGCCGCCATAAGGTTTACCGGGTTATTCGAGTTGATTTTCGGTTCCTGTGTACTAGTACAATCTCTCTCACATCCCCGACCGGGTCCACGAGGCGCCATCTGGTTCCTATACACACCAAACAATCGATATCAAGTAGATCAGTCTCAATATCGGAAGTATAGTGCTTCAAAGTACCAAAGGTACACTCATGGACTTCATGCTAGATGTATCGATTAGATACCCTAACTAGCACAGGCACAGACTCAGAGTATGCATTGTAGCATAAGCAGTTCCATCCCTCAGGCTCACGAGGACGAACTGCTCTGATACCATAATGTAACACCCTAATATTCAAATCCTTATGCTCGAGTCATAAGTCAATGATATTACGGTGGTACGACTCTCAGGTGGATTTTTAATATATAAATATAGGTAATTTCGAAAAGAGTATTAATCGAGAAGCCTGAAAAGAGTAGAAATAAAATCGCAAAGACGTATCACTCACGTTTCGACAACGAAAAGATAAAACGTGAAGCCGAAAGCGATATACGGACAGGGCATAAAGGAGATTAAAAGATAGATAACAGATAGATATATATAACATAAGTAATAGCCACTAGTCGCGACCCGCGAAGTTTAGGCCGGCTAGGGTACAGTATGAAAGTAACTGACAACAGTACATCCTAATCTCTCCCAAAGGAAACATAAGAGCCTCTATAGGCAAGTTCCAAAAGAGTTCAGCACATAATATAATCTTTTCAAAACAAAGGTGGAGAGATTCTAAGGAAAACACAAAGTAGAGAAAATAAATATCTTCGCCGTCTCTCAGACGAACCGCAGCTCACTTCTGAGCATCTGAACCTGTATCTGAAAAACAAGAGATATATACGGAATGAGAACCCCGGCCCATGGGTTCCCAGTACGGTAAAAGTGCCAAATAAATACAATGCACTGCAATAAAAACTCACTAAGCATCCTAAACTCCTTTTCACCAAGTATCCAGCCTAGATTCTCACTAATCCATAAATAGGCATCTGTCGTAAGGGGATACTAAATCTAGTTCATGTTACACATGTTTCCCAACTCGCTGATTCTTCCACAAATCAGACTCAGAATCATAAGCAAAACCATCACCAGTTGTTTTGCCTCAGCAACTCTATATCAATACATCATACCCTCGCCTGGAGCTAGTGAAATCACATCACTGCATCTACCCAGGGGGCTGTTATCTCATTCAAAAATCATCATCATCATGCAATCGCATTATCAATTCATCTCATCAAGAACAGCCACCAACATCCACCGACACCAACATGAGGGATCTCTCAGTTGTACAAACACAAGCAATATAGACAAGTAATACACAAATGAGGTACAAGTAGAACAAGTAGCACATAATCAGGTAACATAGCATATATGATATAGAAATCCAAAACAAATAGGCAAACCCAAACAATTCAAACATATGCAAATGATGTATGCCTGCCCTATGGCTGATGATATCATCTGTTGGTTATATAGCCAACCCGACACGTCCTGGTAGCTAACCATGGACAGAAACACCCCTCGCAGAGCAAGTAGGATTGAGCTACAACCCCTTTGCTACTACCCGCTCAACCCAGAGCCAGTGGAACAACCACTACTACGGCTACTACCCAGGCGGGTGTTTAAAAGCTCAACCTGGAGCCAGTGGAACAACCACTACTGCGGCTACTACCCAGGCGTCACAATCTCTGACCTGGAGCAAGTGGGACGAACCATAACCCTTGCTACTGCCCAGGTATCTTAAGCATTAACCCGGAGCAAGTGGGACGAACCACAACCCTTGCTACTGCCCAGGTATCTTAAACATTAACCCGGAGCAAGCGGGACGAACCACAACCCTTGCTACTGCCCAGGTATCTTAAACATTATTCATTCAATCTCAATTCATATTATCAATCCTCATTGTTATCAAATCTCAAACATTAACCTGGAGTAAGTGGGACGAACCACAACCCTTACTACTACCCAGGTATCACAAATACATTCATTCAAAACTCCATAATTAAACTCATTTATCATAAACATCCTTTTCCGTCTCACACCCGGAGCAAGTGGACAACGCCACTGCCTACTACCCGGGGTTACACATCACATTTCAACATCTTCCATTATTATCCATTTAGCACATTCATTCATTAGTCATATATGCAATTATTCTCAGCCATAATCAATAATGGCTTTGCCGTGACCCGGCAATAACTCAGCCATCCGGCTCATGGTCCAATCAAGAACCAGCCATTTATCAATAAATATAGTCCTTCGGCTCATGGCATACACGGTACTCCCACCGTCATCCTCCATATCTCATATAATCATCGTTGATCATCATTGATCATAACTTTTCCCCTTGCTTCACTCGCAAGTTACCACATCGCCTAACTCTTTTATCATTGATAGGCATATCATAATGATTTAATACATAAGGGGTGAGATCGGAGGCTTAAAAGTATGAGATTTGGCTTTTAAAACTCAAAAATCAACTTTGGGATGAAAACAGGGCCACGCATACGCGTACTCCACGCGCACGCGTGGATGGCCACAAAACTCATCGGCGCATACGCGCCATTCACGCGGACGCGCGGATTTAAAAATAGACAACAACGCGTACGCGTCAGCCACGCGTACGCGTGGGTACACTTGCGCCCCAAGCACAAGACTGGCACAACTCTGGCACAACTCTCGGGAAAATGGCTGGGCAATGGGTGCAGCGCATCGACGCGCACGCGCACACCACGCGCACGCGTGGATGGTGCCTTCTTGAAGAACGACGCGTACGCGCCAAGTGCGCCTACGCGTGGAGGGTCATTCTTCTAAAAATTTTCTAAGTTAAAAGCTGCAGAATTCACAGATTCAACCCCCAATCTTCCGACGGACATAACTTCCTCATTTTAAATTGTTTTTCACCCGTTCTTCGAACGGCATGGACATCCCGGATCCAGTTTCATTTCTAAATAGATTTGGCACAAAACAGAGATCTGTAGTCCAAGTTATGTCCCGTCAAAGTATGCCCAAAAACCATGTTTTTCATACATAACCACAAAGTGCCATTTTCAAAACAAGCCATTTTCAACTCTTTTCAAAATCAACCAAAACATGCCAATTTCAACCCTTTTTGAAACCAATCAAAATATATCAAAATTAACATCAAGCCTCCTCAACTCATACATTAACACTTTACCACGGTTCACAAAACCGCCATATAACCATCTTTACCCATTTCAAACAAATGGCTAAATTACAAACATATCAACATGTCATACATCCTTCCTCATCCCAATTTCCAACTATACTATTTCCAATCAACCATCATTATACATAACCAATATCATACTCACTATCACGTGGTTTCACCCCCAAATCAACCTTAATCATTTCTCAAGCATATATCACAACATACATATTTCTCATGCATTATCATACCATCAAGGCATCAATAATCATACTCACATATATGACCACATAATATATCTCAACCAAAATCAAACATACCTCATCTATACTATTTCACCCAAAATTACCAATTTCCACACTTCAACTCCTCAAACCTCATTATTCAATAACCAACCCAATCATTCATATATTCATTATATGAAATTCATCCAATCACTTGTGTCATCATACAATGCACACATCAACTTACCTCCCTTACCTCTTTCTGGCCTCCGGCCTAAAATTTACGGCCTCCGACCCAATTTCACAATTTAAATGCATAAACTACAAATTAATACTCATTACCCAATACATCAAATTTTTAATACACCAAGCATACAAGGCCACACAATTCTCAACCCAATCATCAATTCACATTACATACCAACTATGCATATTAGCATCAACCATTTACACAATCCAAACTTAATCCTAGGGGCATCTAGCCTAGGAATTCTCATCACACCACACGGTACTTAAATGAAACTTAAACCGTACCTCTTGTACCCAAATCAATTGAGCCTCTTCTTTGGAAGTCTCCACCAACCTTAGCCCCAAGCCTCACCAAAGCTCCTCAAGCAACACCAATCTCCCAATTGTGCACCAAAACCATCAAATGCACTAACATAACCAATATGACATACATACATCAACCTAGGGCTCATAAAAATGACAAATCACAAGGGTTTGAGTACTTCTTACCTCAGCCCATATGAAGTAGGGATAGAACTCACTTAGAATCCATGTTGGAGTATCCCTAAACACCCAAAATCACAAGATTTCAACACTAACTTCCCAAAAACGTGTAACAGTGGGGAAATTCGAAAACTGGGCAGAGATGAATAGAATACTCACCACAAAACTTAGATAGAATTGTAGAGGATGAGAAGAGCGACGCGTGGCCACAAACGGCTCGTCAATCGGAGCTCTGTAGCTCAAGTTATGGTGGTTTGAAGATCAAAGAGAGTTAGGTTTTCTCTCTTCTCTTCTCTCTTCTCTATTTCAGCGCCCCAACCTCTCTTTTAGGGTAAAATGAGCTGAAATGTTCATAACTAATGTTTATATATGTTGGGTCTTAGGCCCACTTAGGCCCAGTTCACTTATTTTTGTCCGTTGGCCCAATTTTGGACCAAAACCTTTAAGATTAGCGCTCTAAATCACACTTCAAATATTTCTACCTCCCCTAATTATAATTCCTCATTTCTTAATCTTATTTACTCATAATCAATTTTCTCAGCTGCAGTACCAGACAGGTCTCAGCCGGTACTGCCGGTCAAAATTCCACTGCGCGCTTTTACACAGGAAACTATGTCTTCCGACTCGGAAAAATTCACTGAATCCAAATATCACATTGAAATCATCAAATTCCAATCGCCAAATCTTCCAACCATATTCGCTCCTACTTAACTCATTATTTAATTAATTTCGGTTAGACCGGGTATTACACTTTCCACCTCAAAAATTGAGTAAGCTTAGAGTGGAAGTCCAAACCTTCAGACAGAAGGATGGAGAATCCCTCTATGAAGCTTGAGAAAGATACAAACAATTGATCAGAAAATGTCCTTCTGACATGCTTTCTGAATGGAGCATCATAGGTATTTTCTATGATGGTCTCTCTGAACTATCCAAGATGTCTTTGGATAGCTCTGCTGGAGGATCTCTTCATCTGAAGAAGACGCCTACAGAAGCTCAAGAGCAGATTAAAATGGTTGCAAATAACCAATTCATGTACACTTCTGAAAGGAATCCTGTAAACAATGGGACTAATCAGAAGAAAGGAGTTCTTGAGATTGATACTCTGAATGCCATATTGGCTCAGAACAAGATATTGACTCAACAAGTCAATTTGATTTCTCAAAGTCTGTCTGGAATGCAAAATGCACCTGGCAGTACTAAGGATGCTTCATCTGAAGAAGAAGCTTATGATCCTGAGAACCCTTCAATGGAAGAGGTGAATTACATGGGTGAACCCTATGGAAACACCTATAATTCTTCATGGAGAAATCACCCAAATTTCTCATGGAAGGATCAACAGAGACCTCAACAAGGTTTCAACAACAATAATGGTGGAAGAAACAGGTTTAGCAATGGCAAGCCTTTTCCATCATCTTCTCAGCAACAGACAGAGAATTCTAAGCAGAACCACTCTGACTTAGCAACCATGGTCTCTGATCTAATCAAAATCACTCAAAGTTTCATGACTGAAACAAGGTCCTCCATTAGGAATTTGGAGGCACAAGTGGGACAGCTGAGCAAGAAAATTACTGAACTCCCTCCTAGTACTCTTCCAAGCAACACAGAAGAAAATCCAAAAGGAGAGTGCAAGGCCATCAACATGGCCGAATTTGGAGAGGAAGGAGAGGAAGTGAACGCCACTGAGGAAGACCTCAATGGGCGTGCACTGACCTCCACTGAGTTCCCCAATGAGGAACCATGGGAATCTGAGGCTCGAAATGAGACCATAGAGATTCCATTGGACTTACTTCTGCCTTTCATGAGCTCTGATGAGTATTCTTCCTCTGAAGAGGATGAGTATGTCACTGAAGAGCAAGTTGCTAAATACCTTGGAGCAATCATGAAGCTAAATAACAAGTTATTTGGAAATGAGACTTGGGAGGATGAACCCCCTTTGCTCACCAAAGAATTGGATGACTTGTCTAGGCAGAAATTACCTCAAAAGAGGCAGGACCCTGGGAAGTTCTCCATACCTTGTACCATAGGCACCATGACCTTCAAGAAGGCTCTGTGTGACTTAGGGTCAAGTGTAAACCTCATGCATCTCTCTGTAATGGAGAAGCTAGGGATCTTTGAAGTGCAAGCTGCAAGAATCTCACTAGAGATGGCAGACAATTCAAGAAAACAAGCTCATGGACTTGTAGAGGATGTTTTGGTGAAGATTGAAGACCATTACATCCCTACTGATTTCATAGTCCTAGAGACTGGGAAGTGCATGGATGAATCTATCATCCTTGGCAGACCCTTCCTAGCCACAGCAAAGGCTGTGATTGATGTTGATGGAGGTGAACTGATCATTCAAGCGAATGAAGAATCCTTTGTGTTTAAGGCTCAAGGATATCCCTCTGTCACCATGGAGAGGAAGCATGAAGAGCTTCTCTCAAATCAAAGCCAAACAGAGCCCCCACAGTCAAACTCTAAGTTTGGTGTTGGGAGGCCACAACCAAACTCTAAGTTTGGTGTTGAACCCCCACATTCAAACTCTAAGTTTGGTGTTGGGAGGTTCCAACATTGCTCTGAGCATTTGTGAGGCTCCATGAGATCCCTCTGTCAAGCTATTGACAATAAAGAAGCGCTTGTTGGGAGGCAACCCAATGTCATATTTTATCTATTTTCCTTTGTTATTTTATGTTTTTTTGTAGGTTGGTGATCATGAGAAGTCACAAAATCAATTGAAAAAGCAAAAACAGAATGAAAAACAGGAAGAAAAATAGCACACCCTGGAGGAAGAACCTACAGGTGTTTAAACGCCAGTAAGGCTAGCAGATGGGCGTTTAACGCCCAGTCTAGCACCATTCTGGGCGTTTAACGCCAGAAAGGGGCACCAGACTGGCGTTAAACGCCAGGAAAGGGCAAGAACCTGGCGTTAAACGCCAGAAATGGGCACCAGCCCGGCGTTTAACGCCAGAATTGGCTCAGAACGCGTTTTTGCATGCCATTTGGTGCAGGGATGACTTTTCCTTGACACCACAGGATCTGTGGACCCCACAGGATCCCCACCAACCCCACCACTCTCTCTTCTTCTTCACCCATTCACCAATCACCTCAATACCTCTTCCCCAAAAAAACCCTTCACCTATCAAATCCCATCTTTCTCTTCACCACTCACATCCATCCTTCATAAAACCCCACCTACCTCACCCTTCAAATTCAAACCACTTCTCACCCTCTTTGGCCGAACACAAAGCCATTCCCTTCTTTCTCATTTCTTCTTCTTCTACTCTCTTCTCTCTTCTTTTGCTCGAGGACGAGCAAACCTTTTAAGTTTGGTGTGGTAAAAGCATTGCTTTTTGTTTTTCCATAACCATTTATGGCATCCAAGGCCGGAGAAACCTTTAGAAAGAGGAAAGGGAAGGCAAAAGCTTTCACCTCCGAGTCATGGGAGATGGAGAGATTCATCTCAAGGGTGCATCAAGACCACTTCTATGAAGTTGTGGCCATGAAGAAGGGTCAACTTTGATCAAAGGTTAGACCAAGTCCTCATAGACATTTGTGAAGAGGGCGTTCAATGAAAGAGAGATTCAAGAGGGAAGCCGGTTCAACTGAGAAAGGCATGACCTCAAGCCCATCACTAAGAAAAGGATGGAGCAAACAAGAGACCCCAATCATCATGAAATCCCTGAGATACCTCAAGGGATGCACTTTCCTCCACAAGACTATTGGGAGCAAATTAAACACCTCCCTAGGAAAGTTGAGTTCCAACATAGGACAACTAAGGGTGGAGCACCAAGAACACTCCATTCTCCTCCATGAAATTAGAGAAGATCAAAGAATCATGAGAAAGGAGCAACAAAGGCAAGGAAGAGATATTGAGGAGCTCAAGCACTCCATAAGACCTTCAAGAGGAAGAACAAGCCGCCATCACTAAGGTGGACCCGTTCTTTAATCTCCTTGTTCTTTATTTTCTTGTTTTTCGAAATTTTCATGCTTATGTTTGTCTATGTTTGTGTCTTATGATCATTAGTGTCTTAGTGTCTATGCCTTAAAGTTATGAATGTCCTATGAATCCATCACCTTTCTTAAATGAAAAGTGTTTTTATTACAAAAGAACAAGAAGTACAGGATTTCGAATTCATCTTTAAAACTAGCTTAATTAGTTTGATGTGGTGACAATACTTTTTGTTTTCTGAATGTATGCTTGAACAGTGCATATGTCTTTTGAATTTGTTGTTCATGAATGTTAAAATTGTTGGCTCTTGAAAGAATGATGAAAAAGGAGACATGTTACTGAGGATCTGAAAAATCATAAAAATGATTCTTGAAGCAAGAAAAAGCAGTGAATACCAAAAAAAAAAAACGAAAAAAAAGGAAGAAAAAGAAAAAAAGAAAGAAATAAAGTTGTGATCAAAGGCAAAAAGAGTGTGCTTAAGAACCCTGGACACCTCTAATTGGGGACTCTAGCAAAGCTGAGTCACAATCTGAAAAGGTTCACCCAGTTATGTGTCTGTGGCATGTATGTATCCGGTGGTAATACTGGAAGACAGAGTGCTTTGGGCCACGGCCAAGACTCATAAAGTAGCTGTGTTCAAGAATCATCATACTTAACTAGGAGAATCAATAACACTATCCGAATTCTGAGTTCCTAAAGAAGCCAATCATTCTGAATTTCAAAGGATAAAGTGAGATGCCAAAACTGTTCGGAGGCAAAAAGCTACTAGTCCCGCTCATCTAATTTGGAGCTAAGTTTCATTGATAATTTGGAGTCTATAGTATATTCTCTTCTTTTTATCTTATTTGATTTTCAGTTGCTTGGGGACAAGCAACAATTTAAGTTTGGTGTTGTGATGAGCGGATAATTTATACGCTTTTTGGCATTGTTTTTAGTATGTTTTTAGTATGTTTTAGTTAGTTTTTAGTATATTTTTATTATTTTTTAATTAAAATTCACTTTTCTGGACTTTACTATGAGTTTGTGTGTTTTTCTTTGATTTCAGGTATTTTCTGGCTGAAATTGAGGGACCTGAGCAAAAATCTGATTCAGAGACTGAAAAGGACTGCAGATGCTGTTGGATTCTGACCTCCCTGCACTCGAAGTGGATTTTCTGGAGCTACAGAAGCCCAATTGGCGCGCTCTCAACGGCGTTGGAAAGTAGACATCCTGGGCTTTCCAGCAATATTTGATAGTTCATACTTTGCCCAAGATTTGATGGCCCAAACCGGCGTTCAAAGTCACCCTCAGAATTCCCAGCGTTAAACGCCGGAACTGGCACCAAAATGGCAGTTAAACGCCCAAACTGGCATAAAAGCTGGCGTTTAACTCCAAGAAGAGTCTCTACACAAAAAATGCTTCATTGCTCAGCCCAAGCACACACCAAGTTGGCCCAGAAGTGGATTTTTATGTCATTTACTCATCTTTGTAATTCTTAAGCTACTAGTTCCCTATAAGTAGGACCTTTTACTATTGTATTTTGATCTTGGTTCTTCTGGTTCCCTCTCTGGGACCGAAGCCAATGATCACTCTTGTTCTTATGTATTTTCAACGGTGGAGTTTCTACACACCATAGATTAAGGTGTGGAGCTCTGCTGTACCTCGAGTATTAATGCAATTACTATTGTTCTTCTATTCAATTCCGCTTGTTCTTGTTCCAAGATATCACTTGTTCTTCAACTTGATGAATGTGATGATCCGTGACACTCATCATCATTCTCACCTATGAACGTGTGACTGACAACCACCTCCGTTCTACCTTAGATTGGGTGAATATCTCTTGGATTCCTGATACACGATGCATGGTTGATCGCCTGACAACCGAGTGCTCGCCTGACAAACGAGCCAGCCATTCTGTGAGATCAGAGTCTTCGTGGTATAGGCAAGAACTGATGGTGGCATTCAAGAGAATTCGGAAGGTCTAACCTTGTCTGTGGTATTCTGAGTAGGATTCAATGATTGAATGACTGTGACGTGCTTCAAACTCCTGAGGGCGGGGCGTTAGTGACAGACGCAAAAGAATCACTGGATTCTATTCCGGCCTGATCGAGAACCGACAGATGGATAGCCGTGCCGTGACAGGGTGCGTTGAACATTTCCACTGAGAGGATGGGAGGTAGCCATGAACAACGGTGAAACCCTTGCATAAGCTTGCCATGGAAAGGAGTAAGAAGGATTGGATGAAGACAGTAGGAAAGCAAAGAGACGGAAGGGACCAAGCATCTCCATTCGCTTATCTGAAGTTCTCACCAACGAATTGCATAAGTATCTCTATCTTTATCTTATGTTTTATTCATATATCACCCATACCCATTTGAGTCTGCCTGACTAAGATTTACAAGGTGACCATAGCTTGCTTCATACCAACAATCTCCGTGGGATCGACCCTTACTCGCGTAAGGTTTATTACTTGGACAACCCAGTGCACTTGCTGGTTAGCTGTGCGGAGTTGTAGTGATCACGATTTCGTGCATCATCCACCATATTCCCGAGCATGATGCAGTGGATCATCACTGCTTTCTCAATTATAACCTCAGAGCAGTTACTTGTGTGGAGGATTGAGCGTTGGATAAACTCCAACCATCCTCTGGGCACTGGCTTAAGGTCAAGCCTACCCAGTTGGTAAGGCTTGCCTTGGGCGTCCTTCCTCCATTAAGCTCTAGCCACGCAAATATCAGTAAGAACTTGCTCCAACCTTTGGTTAGAGTTGACCCTTAGAGTGTAAGAGTGCGGGTCACCTTGTGACTGAAGCAATTGTAATGCCAATCTCACACTTTCAGGGCTAAAATTTATGATTTGCCCTCTGACCATGGTATGCTAGTTTTTGGGCTCCGAGTTCACACTAGTGTCATGCTTCTTGGTGACTCAGAAATTAGCATAGATTTCTTGCACCATTAATACTCCAACCTCTGAAATGGGATTGGCCAGAATTTCCTAATCTCTTCTCCATACTTGGTGTAGGATCTCTAGATATTCATCTTCCTTCAACTTAAAGGGGACCTCGAGTATCACCATCTTCTTCCTCACCACGTCATAGAAGTGGTCTTGATGGGCCTTGGTGAGGAATCTTAATTTTTCTATGGTTCCGAAGTGGAAGCGGGGGCTTTTCCTTTTTTCTTCCTTAAGGATTCTCCCGTTTTTGGTGCCATGGAGAATAGGAATAGAAAGCAAAAAGGCAGAGCTTTTCAACACCAAACTTAAGAATTTGCTCGTCCTCGAGCAAATAAAAATAAAAGAATAGGAAAATAGGAGAAGAAAGAAGAAAAAGATATAGGGGAGGGGGATGAGGTTTCAGCCTTTGGGGTAAGAAGAAGGAAGAAGGAAAATGTATAGAATAGTGTGGTGAGATTGAATGGAATGAGGGGTATTTATAAGGGTGGGAGGGTTAAGGTTTGGTTATATGGGAGGGAAAAATTGGGGGATTTTTAATTTGAAGTGGGTGGGGTGGGTGGAAAAAAGGATTTAATGGGATTTTTGAGTGGTTATTGGGAAGAGGGAAAGGTGGGGTGTGAAAATTAAGAAAATGGATGGGGATGTAATGGATGAATGAGGATGGAATATTGGGTGTAAGAGGAGAGAGAAGGAAAGGAATGAATGAAAGGTGGGGTAGGTGGGAGTTGGGTGAGACCCACTGGCTTCATGAAGCTTCGAAATTGAGTGCCACTGCCCTCCCTGGGCATTCAACGCCAGGTTTAGGCATTGAACGCCAGGGGTAGAGCATTATTTTTTTTATGGTGGGGTGTTCAACGCCCAAATGGGACTAAAATTTTGGTCCTGGGTGCTCCTGAATGGGCGTTGAATGCCCTTGCTTCCTCCCCCTTCTGGCACTGGGCACCAGTTTTGGCACTCAACGCCAGTAAGGGGTACCTCCAGGGTGTTCTGTTTTCACTCCTATGCATTTCTACTTCTGTTCTAGCTGCTACACATGATCACAAACGTTAAAAAGAAGAGGAGAACTATGAAATATAATAGAAAATAAATTGATATGAAATCAAAACCAAAATGATATAAAATTAAGATAAACTATACATATGGTTGGGTTGCCTCCCAACAAGCGCTTCTTTATCGTCATTAGCTTGATAGACAACTCCATTATGGAGGTTGATAGGGGCTTAGATCTTCACCCTTCGTGGTGAACTTCCTTCCTATGCTCTCATGGATCAGTTCAACATGTTTCAGAGACAAGATTCAGTTCATAGTATGTGGAATGATGGGGCTTCTAGTGAAGACAACTTGTATAACAGCTGAGAAGTCTTTAGTTGGATCTTCTTAGTTGTTCTTTGCTCGAGTTTTGATGACACAAACTGGCGTTCAAACGCCAACTTCCTGCCCTATTCTGGCGTTAAACGCCAGAAACAGGATAGAAGCTGGAGTTAAACGCCCAAACTGGCATAAAAACTGGCGTTTAACTCCAAGAAAAGTCTCTACACATGAAGCTTCAATGCTGAGCCCAAGCACATACCAAGTGGGCCCGGAAGTGGATTTCTGCATCATTTACTTATTTCTGTAACCCTAGTAACTAGTTTAGTATAAATAGCACTTTTTACTATTGTACTCACATCTTTGGACTTTTGGATGATCCTTAGATCATCTTTGGACGTTTAGTCCTTAGACCTAAGTCTTGGTCATTCTGGTTCCCCCTCTGGGGCCGAAGCCAATGAACACTATTATCACTTATGTATTTTCAACGGTGGAGTTTCTACACACCATAGATTAAGGTGTGGAGCTTTGCTGTTCCTCAAGTATTAATGCAATTACTACTGTTTTCTATTCAATTCATGTTTATTCTTGTTCTAAGATATCCATTCGCACACAAGAACATGATGAATGTGATGATTATGTGACACTCATCACCATTATCAACTTATGAACGTGTTCCTGACAAACACTTCCGTTCTACATGAAAGCAAGCTTGAATGCATATCTCTTAGATTCCTGTTCCATGCGTTTGATTGCCTCTCATGACAACAGAGCCTTCAATTCCTTGAGATCAGAGTCTTTGTGGTATAAGCTAGAACCAATTGGCAGCATTCTTGAGATCTGGAAAGTCTAAACCTTGTATGTGGTATTCTGAGTAGGATCTGGGATGGGATGACTGTGACGAGCTTCAAACTCGCGAGTATTGGGCGCATTGACAGTGTGCAAAAGGATCAATGGATCTTATTCCGACATGATCGAGAACCGACAGATGATTAGCCATGCGGAAAATCGTAAAGGACCATTTTTACTGAGAGGACGGGAGTTAGCCATTGACAATGGTGATGCCCGAACATACAGCTTGCCATGGAAAGGAGTATGAATGATTGAATAAAGATAGTAGGAAAGCAGAGATTCAAAATGAATAATGCATCTCCATACACTTATCTGAAATTCTCACCAATGAATTACATAAGTATCCTATCTTTATTTTATGTTTATTTATCTTTTAATTATCAAAACTCCATAACTATTTGAATCCGCCTGACTGAGATTTACAAGATAACCATAGCTTGCTTCAAGCCAACAATCTCCGTGGGATCGACCCTTACTCACGTAAGGTTATTACTTGGACGACCCAGTGTACTTGCTGGTTAGTTGTGCGAAGTTGTGAAAAAGAGTTGAGATTACAATTGTGCGTACCAAGTTGTTGGCGCCATTAAGATCACAATTTCGTGCACCAAGTTTTTGGTGCCGTTGTCGGGGATTGTTCGAGTTTAGACAACTGACGGTTCATCTTGTTGCTCAGATTAGGTAATTTTCTTCTTGTTTCAACCTTTATTTTATTTTCAAAAAGTTTTCAAAAATCTTTCAAATTTTTTCTTCTTTTTTGTTTTTTCTAAATAATTTTCAAAAAATCCAAAATTTTTTTTATAAAATCATAAAAACAAAAATATTTTGTGTTTCTTGTTTGAGTCTAGTCAAATTTTAAGTTTCGTGTCAATTGCATATTTTTGATTTTCCAAAAAATTTTTTTTTGAAAATTCATGCATTGCATTCTTCATGATCTTCAAGTTGTTCTTGATGAGTCTCCTTGTTTGATCTTCATATTTTCTTGTTTTGTGTCTTTTCTTGTTTTTCATATGCATTTTTAGTTTGTTAGTGTCTAAGCATTAAAAATTTCTAAGTTTGGTGTCTTGCATTTTTTTATTTTCTTGAAAATTTTTCAAAAATAAGTTCTTGATGTTCATCATAATCTTCAAAGTGTTCTTGGTGTTCATCTTGACATTCAAAGTGTTCTTGCATGCATAATTGGTTTTGATCCAAAATTTTCATGTTTTGAGTCATTTTTGTGTTTTTCTCTCTCCTCATTAAAAATTCAAAAAAAATCTTTTCCTTATCTCACTCACAAATTTTGAAATCTTTGGGTTGACTTAGTCAAATTTTTTTTTAAAAAAAGTTGTTTCTTGTTAGTCAAGTCAAGATTTCAATTTCAAAAATTTATCTTTTCAAAATCTTTTTCAAAATCAATTTTTTTTCATTTTTTCCTTTGTTTTTTGAAAATTTTCAAAGATCTATTTCTAAACTTTTCAAAATCTTTTTCTTATTTTTACTTCAAATTTTTTGAAATTAATACTAACAATTAATGTTTTGATTCAAAAATTTTATGTTTGTTACTTTCTTGTTAAGAAAGATTCAAACTTTAAATTTTAAAATCATATCTTTTGATTTCTTGTGAGTCAAGTCATTAATTCTGATTTTAAAAATTAAATCTTTTTCAAAATAAATTTCAATCATATCTTTTCAATCATATCTTTTCAAACATATCTTTTTCAAATCATATCTTTTTTCAAAATCAATTTCAAAATCTTTTCTAACTTCTTATCTTTCCAAAAATTGATTTTCAAATCTTTTTCAATTAACTACTTAACTTTTTGTTTGATTTTAAAATTCTTATCTTTTTCAAAACCACCTGACTACTTTTCTCTCTCTAATTTTCGAAAATCACTAACTTCTTTTTCAAATTTCTTTTTAATTAACTAATTATTTTAACTTTTAATTTTATTCCTTTTCTTAATTTTTGAACGCTAACAAAATTTAAAATAAAAACAAAAATGTTTTCCTTTTCTTGTTAATTATTTTCGAAAACTCTCTCTCTCATCTTTTTCTATTTATTTATTTAATCACTAACACTCTTCTCTTCTTCTTATAATTCGAACCCTCTTTCCCTCTCTGTGTTCGAATTCTTCATCTCTTCTCTCTACATCATTCTTCTATTCTTTTCTTCTTCTACTCACATAAAGGAATCTCTATACTGTGACATAGAGGATTCCTCTTCTTTTCTGTCCTTTTCTTTTTCATATGAGCAGGAGCAAGGACAAGGACATTCTTGTTGAAGAAGATCCTGAACCTGAAAGGACTCTGAAGAAGAAGCTAAGAGAAGCTAAAGCACAACAATCTAGAGAAAACTTTACAGAGAATCTCGAAAAAGAAGTAATGGCCGAACCCAACAACAATGCAAGAAAGATGCTTGGTGACTTCACTGCACCAAATTCCAACTTCCATAGAAGAAGCATCTCAATCCCTGCCATTGGAGCAAACAATTTTGAGCTAAAGCCTCAATTAGTTTCTCTGATGCAACAGAATTGCAAGTTTTATGGACTTCCATCAGAAGATTCTTTTCAGTTCTTAACTGAATTCTTGTAGATTTGTAATACTGTTAAGACCAATGGAGTTGATCCCGAGGTCTACAAGCTTATGGTTTTCCCTTTTGCTGTAAGAGATAGAGCTAGAATATGGTTTGACTCTCAACTTAGAGATAGCCTGAACTCTTGGGATAAGCTGGTCACGGCTTTCTTAGCCAAATTCTTTCCTCTTCAAAAGCTGAGCAAGCTTAGAGTGGATGTTCAAACCTTCAGGAAGAAAGAAGGTGAGTCCCTCTATGAAGCTTGGAAAAGATACAAGCAACTGACCAAAAAGTATCCATCTGACATGCTCTTAGAATGGAACATCCTGGATATATTCTATGATGGTCTGTCTAAATTGTCTAAGATGTCATTGGACCATTCTGCAGGTGGATCTATTCACTTGAAGAAAACGCTTGCAGAAGATCAGGAACTCATTGAAATGGTTGCAAATAACCAGTTCATGTACACCTCTGAAAGGAATCCTGTGAATAATGGGATGCCTCAGAGGAAGGAAGTTCTTGAAATTGATGCTCTGAATGCCATATTGGCTCAGAACAAAATGTTGACTCAACAAGTCAATATGATTTCTCAGAGTTTGAATGGATTGCAAAATGCATCCAATAGTACTAAAGAAGCATCTTCTGAAGAAGAAGCTTATGATCTTGAGAACCCTGCAATGACAGGGGTGAATTACATGGGTGAAGCCTATGGAAACACCTATAATCCGTCATGGAAAAATCATCCAAATTTCTCATGGAAGGATCAACAAAAGCCTCAACAAGGCTTTAACAATAATAATGGTGGAAGAAACAGGTTTAGCAATGGCAAGCCTTTTCCATCATCCTCTCAGCAACAGACAGAGAATTCTCAACAGAATTCATCTAGCTTAGCAAATATAGTCTCTGATCTATCTAAGGCCACTCTCAGTTTCATGAATGAAACAAGGTCCTCCATTAGAAATTTGGAGGCACAAGTGGGCCAGCTAAGTAAAAGAGTCACTGAAACTCTTCCTAGTACTCTCCCAAGCAATACAGAAGAGAATCCAAAAAGAGAGTGGAAGGCCATCAATATAACCAAAGTGGCTGAATGCACAGAGGAGGAGGAGGACATGAATCCCAGTGTGAAAGACCTCATGGGACGTCCTCTGGACAAAAAGGAGTTCCCATTTGAGGAACTAAAGGAATCTGAGGCTCATATAGAGACCATAGAGATTCCATTGAACTTTTTATTACCATTCATGAGCTCTGATGACTATTCATCTTCTGAAGAAGATGAAGACATTGCTGAAGGGCAAGTTGCCTAGTATTTAGGAGCAATCATGAAGCTGAATGCCAAGCTATTTGGTAATGAGACTTGGGAGGATGAACCTCCATTGCTCATTAATGAACTGAATACCTGGGTTCAGCAAACTTTACCTCAAAAGAAACATGATCCTGGTAAATTCTTAATACCCTATACCATAGGCACCATGACCTTTGAAGAGGCTTTATGTGACCTAGGGTCAGGTATTAGCCTCATCCCACTCTTTGTAATGGAGAAACTGGGAATCTTTGAGGTTCAAGCTACAAGAATCTCACTAGAGATGGCATACAAATCCATGAAAAAGGCTTATGGACTAGTAGAGGACGTGCTAGTGAAGGTTGAAGGCCATTAGATCCCTGCTGATTTTATAATCCTAGACACTGGAAAGGATGAGGATGAATCCATAATCCTTGGCAGACCTTTCCTAGCCACAACAAAAGCTGTGATTGATATTGACAGAGGAGAGTTGGTCCTTCAATTGAATGAGAACTACCTTGTATTCAAGACTCAAGGTTCTCCTTCTGTACACATGGAGAGGAAGCATGAAAAGCTTCTCTCAATACAGAGTCAAACAAAGCCCCCACATTCAAACTCTAAGTTTGGTGTTGGGAGGCCCCAACCATGCTCTGAATATCTGTGAGGCTCCATGAGAGCCCACTGTCAAGCTATTGACATTAAAGAAGCGCTTATTAGGAGGCAACCCAATTTTTATTTATCTATGATATTTCATGTTTTCTTTAGGTTGATGATCATGTGGAGTCACAAAAACAACTGCAACAATCAAAGCAAATTCAAAAACAGCATTAAAAATAGTACACCCTAGAGGATAAGCTTACTGGCGTTTAAACGCCAGTAAGAGTAGTAGAATGGGCGTTAAACGCCCAGCCTGGCACCATTCTGGGCATTTAACGCCAAAAATGGGCACCAGACTGGGGTTTAACACCAGAACAGAGCATCAAGTTGGCGTTAAACGCCTGAAACAAGCAACAGCTTGGCGTTAAACACCAGGAAAGGTATAAAAGCTGGCGTTTAATGCCAGAAACAGGCAGCAGTCTGGCGTTAAACGCCAGAATTGCACTCTAAGGGCGTTTTGCATGCTTAAATGGAGCAGGGATGAGAAGTTCTTGACCCCTCAGGATCTGTAGATCCCACAGGATCCCCACCTACCCCACCTCTCTCTCTCCCCCTCATACATCTCTATAACATTCTACCCAAAACACCATTCACCTATCAAATCCTATCCTCTTCCCTATATTCTTTTCACCAATCACCTCCATATCTCTTCCCCAAAAAAACCCCACCTACCTCACTTTATCAAATTCAAACACTTTTCCCTCCCAAACCCACCCAATTCCATTCGGCCATTCTCCCTCTCTTTCACTATAAATACCCCCCTTCACTCCTTCATTTTCACATATCACAAACCCTCTCCTACCCCCTTGGCTGAACCTATCTCTCCCTCTCTCTCCTCCATTTTTCTTCTTCTTTCCCTTATTTCTTTCTTATTTTGCTCGAGGACGAGCAAACCTTTTAAGTTTGGTATGGTAAAAGCATTGCTTTTTATTTTTTCATAACTATTTATGGCACCTAAGGCTGGAGAAACCTCTAGAAAGAGGAAAGAGAAGGCAAAAGCTTCCACCTCCAAGTCATGGGAGAGATGGAGAGATTTATCTCAAAGGTCCATCAAGACCACTTCTATGAAGTTGTGGCCAAGAAGAAAGTGATCCCTGAGGTTCCTTTCATGCTCAAGAAGAATGAGTATCCAGAGATCCGACATGAGATCCGAAGAAGAGGTTGGGAAGTTCTCACCAACCCCATTTAACAAGTCAGAATCTTAATGGTTCAAGAGTTCTATGCCAAATGCATGGATCACTAGGAACCATGATCAAAGTATGAACCCGAATCCAAAGAATTGGGTTACAATAGTTCGAGGGAAATACTTAGATTTCACTCTGAAAAATGTAAGGTTGGCATTCAACTTGCCAATAATACAAGAAAATGGACGCCCCTACACTAGAAGGGTCAACTTTGATCAAAGGTTGGACCAAGTCCTCATGGACATATGTATGGAAGGAGCTCAATGGAAAAGAGACTCAAGAGGTAAGCCGGTTCAATTGAGAAGACCGGACCTTAAGCCTGTGGCTAGAGGATGGTTGGAGTTCATTCAATGCTCCATCATTCCTACTAGCAACCAATCTGAAGTGACTGTAGATTGGGCCATCATGATCCATAGTATCATGATTGGGGAGGAAGTGGAAGTTCATGAGATCATACCTCTAGAACTCTACAAGGTGGCTGATAAGTCCTCCATTTTGGCTAGGTTAGCCTTTCCACATCTCATTTGTCACCGATACAATTTGACTGGGATTGACATAGAAGGAGACATCCTCATTGAAGAGGACAAGCCCATCACTAAAAAGAGGATGGAGCAAACAAGAGAGCCCACTCATGGACCTCAACAAGAGCATGAGGAAATTCCTCATAAAATCCTTAAGATGCCTCAAGGGATGCATTTTCCTCAACACAACTATTGGGAGCAACTCAATACCTCTTTGGAAGGCTTGAGTTACAACATGGACCAACTAAGGGTGGAGCACCAAGAGCACTCCATTATTCTCCATGAGATTAAAAAAGATCAAAGAGCTATGAGGGAGGAGCAACAAAGGTAAGGAAGAGACATAGAGGAGCTCAGGCGTTCTATTGGATCTTCAAGAGGAAGAACTAGCCGCTATCTCTAAGGTGGACCCGTTCTTTAATCTCCTTGTCTATTTGTCTTTCTGTTTTCGGCTTTGAGCTTCATGTCTTACTATGTTTTGTGTCTTCATTACATGATCATTAGTTTTTAATATCTATGTCTTAAAGCTATGAATAACTCCATGAATCCTTCACCTCTCTTAAATGAAAAATGTGCCTAATTACAAAAGAACAAGAAGTACTTGAATTTCAAATTTTATCTTGAAATTAGTTTAATTATTTTGAAGTGGTGGCAATACTTTTTGTTTTCTGAATGAATGCTTGAACAATGCATATTTTTGATAGTAAAGTTTATAAATGTTAAAATTGTTGGCTCTTGAAAGAATGATGAACAAAGAAAAATGTTATTGATAATCTGAAAAATCATGAAATTGAATCTTGAAGCAAGAAAAAGCAGTGAAAAAAAAGAAATGGTGAAAATTTAAAAAAAAAGAAAGAAAAAGAAAAAGCAAGCAGAAAAAACCAATATCCCTTTAAACCAAAAGGCAAAGGTAAAAAGGATCCAAGGCTTTGAGCATTAATGGATAGGAGGGCCCAAAGGAATAAACTCCTGGCCTAAGCGGCTAAATAAAGTTGTCCCTAAGCATGTGCTTGTGGCATGAAGGTCCAAGTGAAAAGTTTGAGACTGAGTGGTTAAAGTCGTGATCCAAAGCAAAAAGAGAGTGCTTAAGAACTCTAGACACCTCTAATTGGGGACTTTAGCGAAGCTAAGTTACAATCTAAAAAGGTTCACCCAGTTATGTGTCTGTGGTATTTATGTATCCAGTGGTAATACTGGAAAACAAAATGCTTAGGTCACGGCCAAGACTCATAAAGTAGTTGTGTTCGAGAATCAACATACTAAAATAGGAGAATCAATAACACTATCTAAAATTCTAAGTTCCTATAGATGCCAATCATTATGAATTTCAAAGGATAAAGTGAGATGCCAAAACTGTTCAGAAGCAAAAAGCTACTAGCCCTGCTCATCTAATTGGGACTAAGTTTCATTGATATTGTGAGATTCATTGTATGTTCTCTTCTTTTTATCCTATTTGATTTTCAGTTGCTTGGGGACAAGCAACAATTTAAGTTTGGTGTTGTGATGAGCGGATAATTTATACGCTTTTGGCATTGTTTTTAGGTAGATTTTAGTAGGATCTAGCTACTTTTTAGTATATTTTTATTAGTTTTTAAGCAAAATTCATATTTTTGGACTTTACTATGAGTTTGTGTGTTTTTCTGTGATTTCAGGTATTTTCTGGCTGAAATTAAGGGACCTGAGCAAAAATCTGATTCAGAGGCTGAAAAAGGACTGCTGATGCTGTTGGATTCTGACCTCTCTGCACTCGAAATAGATTTTTTGGAGCTATAGAAACCCAATTGGCGCGCTCTCAATTGCGGTGGAAAGTAGACATCCTGGACGTTCCAGAAATATATAATAGTTCATACTTTTCTCGAGTTTTGACGACGCAAATTGGCGTTCAAATGCCAACTTCCTGCCCTATTCTAGCGTTAAACGCCAGAAACAGGATAGAAGCTGGTGTTAAATGCCCAAACTGGCATAAAAACTTGCGTTTAACTCTAAGATAAGTCTCTACACATGAAAGCTTCAATGCTCAGCCCAAGCACGCACCAAGTGGGCCCGGAAGTGGATTTCTACATCATTTACTTATTTCTGTAACCCTAGTAACTAGTTTAGTATAAATAGAACTTTTTACTATTGTACTCACATATTTGGACTTTTGGATGATTCTTAGATCATCTTTGGACGTTTAGTCCTAAGACCTAAGTCTTGGTCATTCTGGTTCCCCGTCTCGGGCCGAAGCCAATGAACACTATTATCACTTATGTATTTTCAACGGTGGAGTTTCTACACACCATAGATTAAGGTGTGGAGTTTTGCTGTTCCTCGAGTATTAATGCAATTACTACTGTTTTCTATTCAATTCATACTTATTCTTGTTATAAGATATCCATTTGCACACAAGAACATGATGAATGTGATGATTATGTGACACCCATCACCATTCTCAACTTATGAACGTGTGCCTGACAAACACTTCCGTTCTACATAAAAATAAGCTTGAATGCATATCTCTTGGATTCCTGGTCCAAGCGTTTGATTGCCTCTCCTGACAATAGAGCCTTCAATTCCTTGAGATCAGAGTCTTTGTGGTATAAGCTAGAGCCAATTGGCAGCATTCTTGAGATCCAGAAAGTCCGAGTAGGATCTGAGATGGGATGACTGTGACGAGCTTCAAACTCGCGAGTGTTGGGCGCAGTGACAGTGTGCAAAAGGATCAATGGATCTTATTCTGACATGATCGAGAACTGACAGATGATTAGGCATGCGGGAAACCGTAGAAGACCATTTTCACTGAGAGGATGGGAGGTAGTCATTGACAATGGTAATGCCCGAACATACAGCTTACCATAGAAAGGAGTATGAATGATTGAATGAAAATAGTAGGAAAGCAGAGATTCAGAAGGAATAACGCATCTCTATACACTTATCTGAAATTTCCACCAATGAATTACATAAGTGTCCATATCTTTATTTTATGTTTATTTATCTTTTAATTATCAAAACTCCATAACCATTTGAATCCGCCTGACTGAGATTTATAAGATGACCATAACTTGCTTCAAGCCGACAATCTCCGTGGGATCGACCTTTACTCACGTAAGGTTTATTACTTGGACGACCTAGTGCACTTGCTGGTTAGTTGTGCAAAGTTGTGAAAAAGAGTTGAGATTACAATTATGCGTACCAAGTTGTTGGCGCCATTGAGATCACAATTTCGTGCACCAGTTAGTGAGGATGTGAATATTTGAGGTTCTCTGTTTGTTGATAAGGAATGTGTGGGTGAGATTGATGTGTCCAAAATAGTGAGGAAAGGTTCTGGTGTAAATGTTGAGTTGCTTCCATGCACTATGGCTGATCGTGGTTTTCATAGGAAAACAGACTTTGAGTATTTCTACATGTATAGCCGTGTTCTTGAAGAACTTCATGTGAAATTACTATTTATTATTTTTGAGTGTAACATTTTGAAGCAACTACTGTGCCCCATCGCAACTCCACCTAAATGGTTGGGGTTTTTTTAGGTATTTTGAAAATTTGGTGGAGTTTTTGGAAATTAAACCTTTTGTTGAATTATTTTTTTATTTGTTTCAAGATAAATGGGTTTGGAAGGGGGTTTGGGTTAATCTGAATAGTACTCCAGGTTTTGCTGTTTTCAAAATTTATAATTCCTCCTTTAAAGATTTCAAGGAAATATTTTGGAAAGTAAAGTCGATAGATGAGGATTTTCTATTCTATTTGAACGAGCACCTTGGTGAGAGGTTTCCTTTGTTTAGGTGCTCGCAACGACAACATATTTTGGGTCCAGAGGAGATAAGTCCGAAAAATGAGTGTATAATAGGATATTTGATAGAGGTTGTTGATAGAAGTAACTTAATATCTGTCTTTGATCTGCTTCCCTGGGAGGAAGATATGATGTCGTTGGTGAACAATCTTGGTGAGGGTTTATGAGCTGTTCCTAAGTATATGATAGGTGGGTATGTTCTGAAACATTGTTTATTTGTTTTGTAGGTGGAAAGTATCCAGGTGTATCTGCGGCGAGCTTGAGAGCTCATTTGAAGACAAAGAATGTTAAAAAAAAGAGTTTATCATCCAATCCTAAAAAAAATTGATAGAGAGAGAGAAGCGAATCAACTGGTCCCCAAGAAGAAGATCATTGTTTTCAAGAAGAGGAAGGCTGATGTTATAAACATATATGATGATGTTGCTAAGAATGAGAGAGAAATTCCCTTAGAAGAGCTAACGACGTTTGTGAGCAAGCAAGAGAAGCTGCATGGCTTTGCCGAGGATGGGGACGGCTCCTTGGTTTGGGACAAGAAATTTCCTTTTATGGTTGTTGCTGATGAGGTGTTGCAATTGTCATCCGACATTTCCCTGATTGATGAGGTCGGCGATGTTGCGGTTGATTAGTATTTTCAGGTATTAAACCGAGACTAGTATTAGATCTTTTGATAGTTTGTAAGTTATATTCTATATAACTTCTCATTATGTATAAGTTTTGGAATTCTGTTTGGCTAGTATTGGTCGGAGCCAGGAAGGAAGGCATAAGAGACTGCTGGAGAAAAATGATGAATTGGTGATTTTGAAAAAGGATTTGGAGCTGAAGAAAAGTATGATTGATGATCTGAAAAAGAATATTGTTGAAAAAGAGGAGCAGCTAAAGACAGTGAAGAACAATCATGAAAATGACTTAGATTTTTTGAAGAAAAAGGACAGCAATCTTTCCAATATGAAGGATCAAGTAATTGAAGTGATTGTGAAATTGAAGGATTTAGAGAGGAACAGGGAGACTGAGATTCTTGATTCCTTTGCTGAAGGATTTGAGCATGCGGTGACGCAAGTAAAGTTTTTGACTCTGGATATTGATTTTTCTCAAATGGATTCGGGTAAAATAGTTTGGGATGAAATGTTAGTAGATGATGATGAAGCTGCCGAGGAGGAGAATGAAAACCTGGCAGAATGAATGATAGTTTGTTATTTTGTTTTGATATATTTTATATGGAACATGTGATCATTTTGATCTTCTGACTGGTGCCAGTTTACTTGGCTTTATGTAATAGTTAGTTGTTTTGCCTTTTGATTATTTAAACTTGTTTGATATTTTGAAAGCATTGAAGGAATCATGGGTACTGATTTGTTGATTGTTTGACGTTATTGTTAGTATGTGGTATTGTGTTATACCAAGGTTTGCTACCTAAGACTCATAGGTTTTGATGGAGGTGCACCTTATTGTATTGACAAAAATATCTTTTGCCAAATTTGTTTGATAATTGATAATTGATTATCAATGAGATTTGTAAGTTGCGCATGCTTTAGACATTGTGTGCGTATTTATCCCAAGTTGAGGAATTATTACCAGTGGATAAACCTTTGATATTTTTGAATATCTCATTCATGGAATTTTATTATTCAGGATTGTATTCATAGAAGTGGGTTTGATAGGTCAAAATAATATAGGTCGTTCGTTAGAGAAAGAACGAAAATAAGAGATCAGAATTATTAGAATTGTAACAAAATTTTATTCAGACCTTTGGTTGCAAAGGTGCAGGTAGGTTTATCTCGTTAAAACCTCTCCAAGAAAAACCCTTGTTTTGGAAAAAATCTTGTGAGTAGAAAAAAGAGTACATGTTTGTCCCTGTCTTTAACTGTAATATTGCTTTAAATAGGAGATATTCTAAGTGTTAAATAAATTTGTACCATATAAAGATTCAAGTTTATATGCTCTATTTCCTAGGACTTCAATAATTTGGAGTGGACTTCCCATTTGGATGCAAGTTTTACATGATATTGAGGTCGTCTGGCTTACTCAGCTTTTCTAAGTACGAGATCACTGACTTGAAATGAGCGAGGATGGACCTTTTGATTGTATCGTCGAGCTATGTTGTGTTGCATTGCTCGGTGATGAAGAGTTGATATATCTTGGATTTCTTCTATGAAAACGAGGGCTAAAGGAATCATAGCATCTCACCCATAAACTAAGCGGAATGGGATTTCCTTGGTGATGGAATGAGTAGTGGTGTTGCATCCCCAAAGGGTTTCTGAAATTAGCTCGGCTCAAAGCCCTTTTGCATCATCTAATTTCTTTCTTAAAGCATGTAACACGACTTTATCTGCTGCTTCAGCTAATTTGTTGGTTTGTGGATGTTCAACTAAAGTGAAATATTGTTGCATTTTTAAATTCTATAAAAAAGTTGTGAAATTATGATCGACAAACTGGTGACCATTGTCAATAATAACATGTTGAGGTATACCAAATCTGCATATGATATATTTCTAAATAAAGGAAATCATTTGTTGTGATGTGATCTTGGCATGTGGTTGTGCCTCAATCCATTTGGAAAAATAGTCAATAGCTACATATTGAAATTTCATCTTACTTGGTGCAGTGGGGAAATGACCGAGGATATCAATTCCCCATTGATAAAATGACCGACTTACTTCAGAGTATGTGATAGCTCGGTTAGGACATGTATTATTGGGGCACATTTCTGACAGTTTGTGCGAGATTTCATCTTTTGATAACAATCTCTCTATAAGGTCAGCCAGAAAAAGCCGGCACAGAGAATTTCGGAAGATAGAATCTGTACTCCTATATGCGTGCCACATATTCCTTCATGGGCCTCAACTAGGGAGAGATCTGCCGCTGATCTGTTTAGACATTTCAAGAATGGGAAAGTATATCCTCGTTTATACAAGTTATCATTTAACAATGTAAAGAATCAGGCTTGTCGTCAGAATTGTTTCAAATTGTGAATATAAGGCCATCGCCAGTCATCACTCTGGTTGATGTTACAAATATTAATAAAATTGATACTTGGTGTAACCAAAGTGGATTGTGTAAGAGTTGAAGTGTGTGACTGTGTACTGGAAAACTTGGATAGAAAGTCAGCTCGGTGATTTTGTTCTCTTGGAATATGATGAATTTTGAATTTTGAAAAAGAAGATATGAATGATTTTACAATATCTAAATATTTTGTTAGAAGTGGATCTTTGACATGAAAAGATTGATTTACCTGTTGCACTACTAATAAAGAGTCACAATGTACCTTTATTTAAGAAGTGTTTAATTCTTTTGCTAGCCTCATATTAGCAATAAGTGCTTCATATTCGGCCTGATTGTTGTTGGCCTTGAAGGAAAGGCGTAAAGAGTGTTCTGAAAGAATTCTATTACCATCTTCACAGAGAATTCCATCTCTTGACCCTTAGGAGCTAGAGGCACGCATTCCGTTGGCATATCATCGAAGTTGGAAGCAGTAAACTCGGCAACAAAATCTGCAGGGTATTGTAATTTAAGTGATTCTCAGGCTTGATATCTGATATCAAACTCGGACAGCTCGATAGACCATTTTATTAGTCATCCAGCTAATTTTAGTTTTGTGAGCACTTATCGTAGTGGTTGCTCGGTTCGAACATTGATGATATGACTTTGGAAATAAGTTCAGAGACGCCTAGTTGAGAATGCTAGTGCCAAGGCAAGCTTTTCTATCTTGGGATAATGAAGTTTAGCATTTTTTAGAGATTTGCTGACAAAATAAACAGCCTTTTGCACCTTATTTCTTTTTGTAACAAGAATAGAACTAACAACCCAGTCAATAATAGATAAATAAACATAAAGTTCCTCTCCTATTTCAGGTTTTTTCAAAATTAGAAGTTTTGAAAGGATAGTTTTGAGGTTTAAAAAAGTAATTTAACAATCATCATCCCACTTAAAGTTATTTTTCTTTTTGAGTGATTGAAAGAAGCAAAAAGACTTAGAAGCTAGACAAGGTAAGAATCTTGATAAGGCAGCAAGTCTCCCTATTAATCGTTAGACCTCCTTTATTGTTGGGGTCTTTGCATTTCCAGAATAGCTCAGCATTTGTTAGGATTGGCCTCTATACCTCGACTTGTAAGTAAAAACCCGAGGAATTTACCTCCTTGGACACCAAAGGCACATTTTTTGGGATTTAGTCGCATGTTGTATTATCTGACTTGTGCAAAAATGTCAACAAGGTCGTCTATGTGAGACTTGCCAATCTTGGTTTTCGCTACTATATCATCAAAATAGACCTCCATGTTCCGACTAATATGCTTGGCAAACATCTTATCCATAAGTCGCTGGTAAGTAGCTCCTGCATTCTTAAGGCCAAAAGGCATAACTTGATAGAAAAAAAAATTAACATATTCAATTATAAAGGCAGTTTTATCTTGATCTGATTGATGCATCAAGATCTAGTTATAGCCCAAATATGTATCCATAAAACTTAAACTGCCAAAGCCAGATGAATTATCAACTAATGCATCAATATATGGTAAGGGATATGCATCTTTGGGACATGCTTTGTTTAAATTATTGAAGTCGACGCACATGCGCCATTTACCATTATGTTTCTTTACCATGAAAATATTAGCTAACCATGCTGTGAACCTGATTTCTCGAATGAAGTTCGCATCAATTATCGTTTTAGTTTTCTCCAGGGATGCTTCTTAGTTTTCCATGTCGAGGATGAGTTTTTTCTGTGCTATAGGTCAGATTGATGAGTTTATTGCCAGCTTATGAGATAGTATATAAAATTCGATGTCAGAAATGTCGGGGTGTCCAAGCAAATAGGTCAGCATTTTGATGAAGAAATCGACTGAGATTCTTTTTCTCGTCCTCCTGCAGAGCTGAACCTACAAAAGTGAACTTGTTTGCATCGTTAGTTAAAGAGATCTTTTGTAACTCCTCCATCAGGGTGGGAAATCTTGAAATTTGGCTCGTAGATCTAACTCCGCTAATGATGGAAGCTCGAGTGAGTTATAGACTGCATTTATTTGTGCACCTATAATTCGGTTAGATATAGGCATTTTCAGACTGACATTGTAGCAATGCCGAGCTTCACGGTAGTCATTGTAAATTGTTGCAATAAAGTTGTGCTGCACATAAAATTTAACACAAAGATGAAATGTAGAAACTATTACACCGAACTCATTCAAAAAAGGTCGGCCAAGGATTAGGTTATAAGAATTGAAACAATCAACCACAAGGTACATTTAACATCTAAAGTTTTGGTTAGAGGACTCTCACCGAGTTTGGTCTGCAACCACACTGATCCTAACACAGGTACGAATTTTGTAAGAACCGTAACTAATCAACCGGCTAATTAAGTGATTAATTGCCCAAGTGGATTCCGAAAAGTTAGAGAGAGAATTTGAGGAATTAAAGGTGATTTCTGGACTCAGTGGGTCTTTCTGAGTCAGAAAATGTGTTTTCTATGGAAAATAGTGAAGAAATCACAAACCGGTAGTTGAACCGGTTGAACTGGTTCAAGTCTGCCCGATACTGCCCAAGAAAAGTGAAAACCGTCAAAAACCTTAGAAAAACATTAGAAATGGAAAACCTGGCATTAATTTTAAATGTTTGGCCCGAAGTTGGGCCAAACGGGATAAAGACGCTAACGGGTTGGACTGGGCCAAAGTTGGGCCCAAGCCCAACATATAAAAGGCTCATTAAATGAACCAAATCAGCCACAACACTAAACACACCCACACTCATCCTGAATTGAAGAGAGGAAGACGAAACCCTCTTTTGGCACTATTCATCCCAATCTTCCAAAGCTCATATCTTGAGCTAGAGAGCTCCGATCGCCGCACCGTTTGCGGCTACGCGTTCCTCGTGAAGAGATCTACAAAATCCTCCCAAGAAAGCCTCAAGGTAATCATGAAATCTTCCCAATTTCTCTCTTGAAAATTTCGGGTGCTTAGAGTTTGTGCCTAAGTGAGTTTTTGTGATTTTGGATGTTTAAGTTTTCTTTAAGCCTTGCTTAGCATTGGGTTTCGACATCCAAATATGTGGGAGAAGGTAAGAGCCACTAAATCCTTGTGAATTTGTGTTTAATTGGAATCCTAGGTTGATTTGAGGTGATTTATATGTATATAGTTTGATTATTGTAGCTTTGGGAGCTCTTGGAACCTATTTGTGCTTACTGGAGTGGAATTGAAAGCTTGGTTTGTGGTTGGAAGCTTGGTTGTGTTAAGTTGGAATTTGGTGCATAAAGGGAATCGGCCAAGGTATAGTTTCGGTTTCTTCTATGTAGTATATAATATTCATGGACACATAGGCTAGTGACCAATAGGATAGGTTGAACTAAAATAATGGTTGGTGTGTTAAATGTTGATGAATTGAGTAATGTTGGGTTGATTGTGATGAATTATAATGATATGATGATATGGAATTATTGTATGAATTGGAAGTTGGTTTCTTATGATAATGGTAGTGTTATGATTTATGAAATGGTGGATTTGATGGTGATTTGATCATAAGTGTTATATAGTTGATGTTGGAATTGAGAGTAATCAAATGAGAAGGAGAATGCGGTAAGGTTGGTGTATGATGGTACAACTAGTATATTTTGATTTAAAGTGAAGTTTTAGATGGTTTGATGTGGTTTGGTATGGGTATGGTAATAAATTTTGGAAATTTTGAAGTTTGGTAAAATTGGGTTTTTGGTGAACTTTGTCTGATCATAACTTTTGTCTCGGGTTTCAAAACTGAGTGAAATTTTTTTAGAATCAAAGATCTTCAAAAACTCTTTAAATCGGTATAAAGTATGTGAAAATTTGAATTTTGTAGAGAAAGTTATGATCTGGCAAAGTTGGTGTTAAAAATCTGAAATTCTGCAAAGTTGCAGAATTTCATGATTTCTGATATGTGCGGGCGTACACTCTTGTGCGGACACACACCTTGCAGAACTTTTGACCTGTGCGGACGCACACACACCTGTGCGCACACACAGGCAGGGAAGTGCGTTCTGTTCGCAGCGCTAGCATAGCTTGTGCGCGCACATATCCAAGGAAGAATTTCAACCTGTGCGGACGCACAAGTTAGGGAGGCTAATTTGTTGGGGGCGCTGGCACAGGTTGTGCGAGTGAACAGTTTTGTAAAACTTGGCACCTGTGCATACGCACACCCCTGTGCGTATGCACGCATTTTAAAATTTTCAGGAGTGTGCGCACGCACAGACCCTTGTGCAGCCGCACACGTCCTGTTTCTAAAAATTTTATTTGTTTTCAACTATTCTATCTTCCCAACAAGGTTGTAAGCTTCTTTAACACCATTTTAAGATTTTTGGGCCTAGTTTTGAGTATTGGAACATGGGATATAACTTAAGGGTTCTAGTACATGATTTTAAGGTAAATTAGAAAAACGGAGGCCTAGGTTTCTGGTGTGCTGAGAAGGGTTTGATGTTAGGTGAAGGATGATTGATGTATGAGGTGAGGAATGATGAACTATTGATATTTGGATACTGAGTTATGAATGGACAGTGGTTGAGATGAGTTGGGGACTCGGATTGAAGTGATGGATCTCTGTATACTGAAGATGCTTTTGGAAACCACTGAAATAATATTTTTATATGATATTATGAGACGCTATGCGCTTGGCAGGGACGATGGTTAATTCTGCCTGTCGAGGTAGCGGCGGCAGTGTAAGAACGGTGGTTAATCCCACTTACGTTGAGATGTGAGGTCTGAGGCAAGAGTATCCCGCTCGCATCCCTTCGGATCTATAGGGCGAGCAGGCGCCGGTACCTAGACAGTGATCCGGGCACTATATCTCAGGGATTCCCATATGAGAAATCCGAAGGGCGACGTTTCCATGGAGATGTGTCGGGTTGGCAGTTGAATCGACAATCTGATATCACAGCCAGTAGGGCAGGCATTCATCATATGCATTTTCTATCTGTTTGTATGCTTTGTTTACTTGTAATGGCTTGCCTAATTGAATAACATGCTTACTTGCTATCTGAATTATTTGCTTTATATGCTTCTACTTGTGCTTTACTTGCATTGTATATTACCTGTGTTTTCTACTGGGATTGAGGAGGTTCGGAAGGCGGTGGTGATGGGATCGCATGAAGGATCGGTTGGTGAAGGCTGTGGGACAGCGGTGTTTAGTTAGAATAGAAATTCCCTAAGATAGATTACCTGGTTTATTTAAGTTAATGTTCGTATATTATGCTTAACTATTTTAGAATGCTTTAAGTTGAATCTTGTGATAGATATGGAGCTTTGGATTGCCTTTGGCGTCCCGGGGTCTTATATCCTACATCACTGGGCACTGTTACTATACTGAGAATCTCCGGTTCTTATACCATATCTCTGTTGTATTTTTCAGATGCAGGTCGCAACCCATCTCAGTGAGTTATTTTGGATGGTAACAGAAGCGAAGGATCTTGGATTCTTTTGGAGTCTTTTTGGTTTATTTTATTTATACATCTCTCCTTTTGTATTTTGTTTTGCCTAAAGGCATGTATTTGAGAGAACTAAACTTGTATAAGTTGTTTTCACTGTATGATTCAGTATACCTATATATGACTAGCCGGCTTAAACTCCGCGAGTCGTGACTAGTTTCCTATGATATTATATACTTATCTTTTGTTATATCTTATCTGTTTCTTGTACCTTAAGCTAGTAGCTTCGTTAGTATGCTTTGCGCTTTTGAAATCCTGTTTTTGAGCTATATCCTTCATCAGGCTTCAAAATTATACTATTCCTTCTATATATATAATATGTATGAGCTTAGAACTGTCGCAATCTCTGATTAACCTTTGCTTTACGACGCGAGGTAAGGCTTAGGCTAATTAGGGTGTTACATTTAGTGGTATCAAAGCGGTTCGTCCTCGTGAGCCTGAGGGATGGACCGATTGTGCTTCATTGCATACTCTGTGTGTCTTTTCTTTGATGCTATTAGGTTATATGTTTGATATTGTTTAGTGTTCATACCCTGGGTCGAGCTGTCTGAGCCGGGATGTTCAGTAGCAAAGCGACCGACCTCTTTAGGTCAAGCAGACCGACTTCTTCGTAAAGAACTTGGCCAAATCGACAGGAAAGCACAAAGAAGGGCCCAACTCAAGGAATACGACCCCGATCCAAAGGCAGCCCAAGCCTATAGAGATAAGGGCGGTTCCATGGAAGATAAGCCGACCTCAACAAAAGATAAGATAAAATAAGATAACTAACTTATCTTACCCAAAGAAGGTCACATCTCACCATTATAAATACACTGGAGCACCCAGGTATAACTCATACTCTGATTCTATTCAATACCTGCTTAATACCCTTACTAACTTAAGCATCAGAGTCCTTTGTAGGTACCCCCCACCCTCCGGAGACGAAGGATCAGGACTACCACCAAGTCCAACAAGTCGGACACAACCGCTCCAACTAGCACAGAAGATCTCGTCCGAGATCGACCTCCAGTTTTAGGTAACCCTCGGAACATTGGCGCCGTTGCCGGGGAACCTGAAAGTCATCCCATCACCATGGTGGACGACCATGACAACGACTACGACTCAGATCTAGAGGATGGAATGCCGCACAAGAACGCGGACACTACGCCAAAGGTTACTCCTCAACTTAACAACGAAAAGGTTTCTCCAAACGCAGGAGCCATAGAGGCGCTTCAAGATCGATTAAAGCAACTCGAGAAAGAAGCCCAACATCAACGCGAAAAAGATGAGGATCTACATCGGGAGATAAGGCGACGCCGGGAATTAGAAGATAAGCTTCTAAAACTCGAAGCCGATCTCAAAACCAAAGCTACTCGATCCACTCCAGAGGATAGCTCTCGCAAGGATCAAGATCCATTCACTAGGGAAATCATGAAGACCAAAATCCCAAAGGACTTCAAACTTCCAGATATGACTCTGTACGACGGCACTTCAGATCCCAACCATCACCTCAGTAATTTCAGAAGTAGAATGTACCTCATTGACGCCTCGGATGCAGTTCGCTGCAAAGCCTTTCCAACAACTCTTACCAAGATAGCCATTAGATGGTTCGACAGCCTACCTCCAAAGTCCATCTCGAGCTTCGACGACCTAGCCAAAAAATTCCTGGCCAGATTTTCCATACAAAAAGATAAGGCTAAACACACCCCCATCCTACTAAGGATCAAGCAAAGAGATCGGGAAAGTTTTCGTAACTACATGGAAAGATTCAACAAAACATGCATGGACATACAAAGTCTACCAACAGAAGCCGCCATTATGGGCCTCATAAATGGCCTACGAGAAGAACCTTTTAGCCAATCTATATCTAAGAAATATCCTGCATCCCTAGACAAAGTACAAGAACGGGCGCAGAAGTACATCAACGTGGAGGAGAATTCACGACTTGGGGAAGCCTTGAGGTTCGGTTCCGCCTACCGAGACAAAGATAAAGAATCCAAGAAAAAAGAAGACCGCTCCGGGGAGAAAATAAAAAATATCATAACTACACCCCTCTTAGGGTATCCTTGGTAGATGTTTACAAAGAAGTCTGCCATATGGAAAAAATACCCCCAGCTCGGCCACTCAAAGGCAAAAGAGGAGGAGAAAATCGAAACGAATACTGTGAGTATCATCGAGTCCAAGGACATTCCACCAACGAATGCTTCGACTTGAAAAATGTCATAGAAAAATTAGTAAGAGAAGGAAAACTAGATCGGTTTTTGGCTAACCGGGATGAAGAGCCAAGAAAAAGAAGAAGGGATGAAGATGTCGGACGGTCTGAGCGATCACCTCGCACACCAGAAAGACACGTCCACATGATACACGGTGGATTTACGGGAGGAGGAATCTCCAAATCATCCCGCAAGCGACACCTCAAAGAAGTATACCATGTCGAAGGAAAGAAGGAGGCACCAGACATCCCAGCAATTACGTTTACCAAAGAAGACGCATTCAGAATCATCTCAGGACACGATGATCCCATGGTCATCACTATCATACTGGCAAACGCCAACCTCCACCGTACATTAATTGACCAAGGAAGCTCCGCCGACATCTTATTCAAAATTGCCTTCGACAAGCTCGGCTTAGAAGAAAAAGAGCTAAGAGCATACCCGAACAGCCTGTTCGGACTTGAGGATACCCCAGTACAACCACTGGGATACGTATCGCTACACACAACCTTCGGAAAGGGGAACCAATCCAGAACACTCAAGATAGACTACATCGTGGTCAACGTAAGCTCAACCTACAATGCCTTAATAGGTCGGACAACGTTAAACCAACTCGGCGCAATAGTTTCAACTCCGCATCTATGTATGAAATTCCCAACTGCAGAAGGGATAGCTACAATAAAAGCAGATCAAAGGATCGCGCGTCGCTGTTATAACGAAAGTCTAAACCTCAGAGGCGAAGGAGAAGAGTTCCACACAATCGAACTTGGTGGAGTTCAGAGGCGAGAAGAACTCCGTCCACAGCCCGAAGGTGAAGTAGAGAAAGTTCAGATCGGAGACACCTCGGATAAGACAACTAATATTGGCACAATCCTGAAAGGAGACGCAAAGGAATCACTCATACAGTTCCTACGAGATAATGTTGATCTCTTCGCATGGAAAGCCACCGACATGCCAGGCATAGATCCTGAACTGATGAGCCACAAGTTGGTAGTCTATCCGGGATCCCAGCCGGTACAACAAAGACGAAGAAAACTCGGACCAGAACGGTCTCAGGCTGTGGCAGAACAGGTGCAAGCACTGTTAGAGGTAGGATTCATAAGAGAAGTTAAGTAACCACTATGGCTAGCAAACGTCGTCTTGGTGAAAAAGTAAAATGGGAAGTGGCGAATGTGCACCGACTACACCGACCTCAACAAAGCCTGCCCAAAAGATCTTTATCCACTCCCAAGCATTAACGCTCTAGTAGACGCCTCATCGAGATATAAGTATCTCTCATTTATGGACGCATACTCGGGGTACAACCAGATCCCAATGTATCCACCGAATCAAGAAAAAACCTCGTTTCTAACACCCAAAGCAAACTATTGCTACATCGTAATGCCTTTCGGCCTTAAGAACGCGGGAGCTACTTATCAAAGGCTAATGAATAAGGTCTTCTCAGACCACATCGGAAAAATCATGGAGGTCTACGTGGATGACATGTTGATAAAGACACAAAGTGAAGAGACATTACTGACTGACTTGGTTCAAGTGTTCGACACCATACAGAAGCATGGCATGCGACTTAACCCGGCTAAATGCACCTTTGCAGTGGAAGCAGGTAAGTTCTTGGGCTTTATGCTCACACAAAGAGGAATCGAGGCAAATCTAGATAAATGCCAGGCCATACTCAACATGAAGAGCCCAACCTACGTCAAAGAGGTACAACAACTCAATGGGAGATTGGCGGCCTTGTCCAGATTCCTGGCAGAGTCAGCGATAAGATCCCTCTCTTTCTATGCTACTTTAAGGAAGGGAAAAAACATCGAGTGGACAACAGAATGCGAGCGAGCCTTCCAAGACTTCAAAGAATTCTTGGGACGGCCACCTATCCTATCTCGATCACGAGAAGGAGAACTACTCATATTATACCTCGCAGTAGGAAGTCGGGCAATAGCCTCAGCACTAATTAAAGAACACGAGGGTGGGCAACAACCCGTTTACTTCATTAGTAAAGCACCGTAGGGGTCAGAGCTGAACTACCAGAAAATAGAGAAGTTTTCCTACACTCTCATACTAACATCCCGACGACTTCGCCCGTTCTTCCAAGCTCATACCATTAAGGTTCGGACCAACCAGCCCATAAAGGGGATATTGCAGAAAACAGATCTAGCAGGAAGAATCCTACAATGGGCAATTGAATTGTCCGAGTTCGACCTCCAATACGAGGTGCGAACAGCCATTAAGTCACAATACCTAGCCGACTTCATTGCAGAATTCACAGACACCCCGGAGATCCCTATAGAGTGGAATATATACGTGGACGGTTCCTCAAATAAAATCGGAAGCGGTGCAGGTGTGATAATCGAAAGCAACCATGGAACCCAACTTGAGCTTTCCCTCAAATTCGGATTCCCGGCCTCAAATAACCAGGCGGAATACGAAGCATTATTAGCTGGTTTGAAGCTGGATAGGGAGGTTGGAGCTTAGAAACTCAACATCTACAGCAATTCACAAGTCGTTACCTCACAAATAACAGGGAGCTACCAAGCCAAAGACCCTACCATGAAAAAATATTTGGATAAAACCAAGGAACAGCTCGGACAACTCGGGGAATATAGGATCTACTACAGAACTAGCCAGCACCAAACCAGGGGGCAACAATAGAAGCCTCATCCAGGAAATACTGCAGAACCCGTCAATATCGGAAGAAGAAAAAGTCCTAGCCATAACAGGTCGGGATCAAGGATAGATGACTCCCATAATTAACTACCTCAAAATAGAAGCGCTCCCCACAGATGAAAAGGAGGCAAAGAGGTTAAAATAGGAGGCACAGTACTACACTATCATAAACAACACCCTATACAAAAGAGGGATCTCAATAGCATTGTTAAAATGCGTACCGACCTCCAATACAAAGGGAATCTTGGAGGAAGTACACAGCGGTATTTGTGGCAATCATCTCGGAGCGCAAGCTCTCACCAAAAAGGTACTCCGGGCGGGATTCTATTGGCCAACTCTATGAAAGGAAGCTACAAAATTTGTAAAGACATGTCCATCATGTCAGAAGCATGCCAACTTTCACATCGCCCCGGCGAAAAAGCTCATCAGCGTGACTGATGAGCGGATAATTTATACGCTTTTTGGCATTATTTTTACATAGTTTTTAGTAAGTTTAAGCTACTTTTAGGGATGTTTTTCCTTAGTTTTTATGTTAAATTCACATTTCTGGACTTTACTATGAGTTTGTGTGTTTTTCTGTGATTTCAGGTAAATTCTGACTGAAATTGAGGGATTTGAGCAAAACTCTGAAAAAGGCTGACAAAAGGACTGCTGATGCTGTTGGATTCTGACCTCCCTGCACTCGAAATAAATTTTCTGGAGCTACAGAACTCCAAATGGCGCGATCTCAACGGCGTTGGAAAGTAGACATCCAGGGCTTTCCAGCAATATATAATAGTTCATACTTTATTCGAAGAATGACGACGTAACTTGGCGTTGAATGCCAAGTACATGCTGCTGTCTGGAGTTAAACGCCAGAAAAACGTCATTATCCGGAGTTGAACGCCCAAAACACGTCATAACTCGGAGTTCAACTCCAAGAGAAGCCTCAGCTCGTGGATTGATCAAGCTCAGCCCAATCATACACCAAGTGGGCCCCGGAAGTGGATTTATGCATCAATTACTTACTCATGTAAACCCTAGGAGCTAGTTTATTATAAATAGGATGAATTACTAATGTATTAGATATCTTTGGTCTCAGTTTTGTTTTATTATTCATCCTAAGAGGCTATTGATCACGTTTTAGGGGGCTGGCCTCTCGGCCATGCCTGAACCTCTTTTCACTTATGTATTTTCAACGGTGGAGTTTCTGCACACCATAGATTAAGGGTGTGGAGCTCTGCTGTACCTCAAGTATCAATGCAATTCTATTTTCTTTTATTCGGTCTCTATCTTATTCTTATTCCAAGATATTCATTCGTACCCAAGAACATGATGAAGGTGATGAGTAAATAACCCTCATCATCATTCTCACTTATGAACGCGCGTGATTGACAACCACTTCCGTTCTACATGCAACAGAGCTTGAATGTGTATCTCTTAGATTCCCCAACAGAATTTTCGTGGTATAAGCTAGATAGATGGCGGCATTTATGAGGATCCGGAAAGTCCAACCTTGTCTGTGGTGTTCCGAGTAGGATCCTGGGAATCCGGAAAGTCTCACCTTGTCTGTGGTATTCCGAGTAGGATTCCGGTAATGAATGACTGTGACGTGCTTCAAACTTGCAACCTACTGGGCGTTAGTGACAGACGCAAAAGAATCAAGGGATTCTATTCCAGTAGGAGCGGGAACCAACCGGTGATTAGCCGTACTGTGACAGAGTGCGTGAGCATTAGTTTTCACTGCGAGGATGGGATGTAGCCATCAACCATGGGTGATGCCTCCAGATGATTAGCTGTGCGAGTGACAGCCGCATAGGATATTTTCCCGAGAGGATTGAAAGTAGCCACAGCTGATGGTGAACCCCTATACAAAGCTTGCCATGGAAAGGAGTAAGAAGGATTGAGTAGAAGCAGTAGAAGAGCAGGCGTCCTTGAGCCATGCAGCATCTCCATTCGCTTATCTGAAATTCCCACCAATGAATCTGCATAAGTCTTCTATCCCTTTTATTATTTCTTATTTTATTATTAATTTTCGAACCATAAACAATTTTAATCTGCCTAACTGAGATTTGCAAGGTGACCATAGCTTGCTTCATACCAACAATCTCTGTGGATTCGACCCTTACTCACGTAAGGTTTATTACTTGGACGACCCAGTACACTTGCTGGTTAGTTGAACGGAGTTGTGTCCACTCATGCCAATTTCTTAAATTCCATAATTTTACAATGATACCAAAAGGCACAAAATACGAATCACAATTTCGTCCACCAAGTTTTTGGCACCGTTGCCGGGGATTGTTCGAGTATGGACAACTGACGGTTCATCTTGTTGCTCAGATTAGGTAATTTTCTTTTCAAAAATCTTTTTCAAAAATTTTTCTTTTAATTTTCGTTTTTCTTCACATTATTTTCGAAAAAATTAATAAAAATCCAAAAAAAATTAGAAAATCATAAAAATCAAAAATATTTTATGTTTCTTGTTTGAGTCTTGAGTCAATTTTTAAGTTTGGTGTCAATTGCATGCTTTTAAAATTTTTCTTGCATTTTTTTTCGAAAATTCCATGCATTCATAGTGTTCTTCATGATCTTCAAGTTGTTCTTGATAAGTCCTCTTGTTTGATCTTGATGATTTCTTGTTTTGTGTTGTTTGTTGTTTTTCATGTGCATTTTTGCATTCATATTTTTCATGCATTAAAAATTTCTAAGTTTGGTGTCTTGCATGTTTTCCATGCATCAAAAATTTTTTCAAAATTATGTTCTTGATGTTCATCATGATCTTCAAAGTGTTCTTGGTGTTCATCTTGACATTCATAGCATTCTTGCATGCATTCATGGTTTTGATCTAAAAATTTCATGCATTGAGTATTTTTGTTGTTTTTCTCTCTCATCTTTAAAAATTTAAAAATAAAAAAAAATATCTTTTCCTTATTTCCCTCCAAAATTTCGAAATTTTGGGATTGACTTGGTCAAAATTTTCAAAATTAGTTGTTTCTTACAAGTCAAGTCAAAATTTCAATTTTAAAAATCTTATCTTTTCAAAATCTTTTTCAAAAATCATATCTTTTCTAATTTTTTCTATTTTCGAAAATTTCAAAAATCTTTTTCAAATTATTTTCAAAATCTTTTTCTTATCTTTATATGTAATTTTCGAAAATTCACTAATAATTAATGTGATTGGTTCAAAAATTTGAAGTTTGTTACTTTCTTGTTAAGAAAGGTTCAATCTTTAAGTTCTAGAATCTTATCTTGTAGTTTCTTGTTAGTGAAGCAAATAATTTTAAAATTTTTGAATTAAATATTTTTATCTTTTATTTTATCTTTTTCAAAAATTTTATCTTTTTCAAAATTTGATTTCAAAATATCTTATCTAACTTACTATCTTCTTATCTTTTTCAAATTTGATTTCAAATCTTTTTCAATCAACTAACTAACTTCTTGTTTGTTTTTCAAAACAACCTAACTACTTTTCCCTCTTCAATTTTCAAAAATATCTCTCTCTTTTTCAAAAATTCTTTTTAATTAATTAATTGTTTTATGTTCTAATTTTAATTACAACTTATCTCTAATTTTCGAAAATTACTAACTTCTTTTTCAAAAATTAATTTCGAAAATTCCCTTCTCTTGTCTTCTTCTATTTAATTATTTAATTAATAACACTTCTCTTCACCTCTCTTCATCCATAAATCCGAATCCATCCTTCTTCTTTCTTATACCCCTTCTTTTTCTACTAACATAAAGGAATCTCTATACTGTGACATAGAGGATTCCTCTTTCTTTTCTTGTTTTCTTCTCTTTCATATGAGCAGGAACAGGGATAAAGGCACTCTTGTTGAAATTGATCCAGAACCTGAAAGGACTCTGAAGAGAAAATTAAGAGAAGCTAAATTACAACAATCCAGAAGAACCCTTCTTGAAATTTTCGAACAAGAGAAAGAGATGGCAGACGGAAATAATAATAATAATGCAAGGAGAATGCTTGGTGACTTCACAAAGCCAACATCCATGTTTGATGGAAGAAGCATCTCCATTCCTGCCATTGGAGCCAATAACTTTGAGCTTAAGCCTCAACTAGTTGCTTTAATGCAACAAAACTGCAAGTTCTATGGACTTCCATCTGAAGATCCTTATCAGTTTTTAACTGAGTTCTTGCAGATCTGTGAGACTGTAAAGACGAATGGAGTTGATCCTGAAGTCTACAGACTCATGCTTTTCCCTTTTGCTGTAAGAGACAGAGCTAGAGTATGGTTGGATTCACAACCCAAGGATAGCCTGGACTCATGGGATAAGCTTGTCACTGCATTCTTGGATAAATTCTTTCCTCCTCAAAAGCTGAGCAAGCTGAGAGTGGATGTTCAAACCTTCAAACAAAAAGATGGTGAATCCCTCTATGAAGCTTGGGAAAGATACAAGCAGCTGACCAAAAGATGTCCATCTGACATGTTTTCAGAATGGACCATATTAGATATATTCTATTATGGTCTCTCTGAATTTTCAAAAATGTCATTGGACCATTCTGCAGGTGGATCTATTCACCTGAAGAAAACGCCTGGAGAGGCTCAAGAACTCATTGACATGGTTGCAAACAACCAGTTCATGTATACTTCTGAGAGGAATTCCGTGAACAATGGGGTACCTCAGAAGAAAGGAGTTCTTGAAATTGATGCTCTGAATGCCATATTGGCTCAGAACAAAGTGTTGACTCAACAGGTCAACATGATCTCTCAAAATCTGAATGGATTGCAACATGCATCCAACAATACTAGAGAGGCAGCTTCTGAAGAAGCTTATGATCCTGAAAACCCTGCCATGGCAGAGGTTAATTACTTAGGTGAACCTTATGGAAACACCTATAACTCATCATGGAGAAATCATCCAAATTTCTCCTGGAAGGATCAACAAAAACCTCAACAAGGTTTTAACAATGGTGGACGCAACAGGCTAGGCAATAGCAAGCCATATCCATCATCTTCTCAGCAACAGACAGAGAATTCTGAACAAAACAATTCTAATTTAGCCAATATAGTCTCTGATCTGTCAAAAGCCACTTTCAGTTTCATGAATGAAACAAGATCCTCCATTAGAAATTTGGAGGCACAAGTGGGCCAGCTGAGTAAGAAAGTCATTGAAACTCTTCCCAGTATTCTCCCAAGCAATACAGAAGAGAATCCAAAAGGAGAGTGCAAAGCCATTGACATAGTCAATATGGCCGAATGCGCAAGGGAGGAGGAGGACGAAAATCCTAGTGAGGAAGACCTCCTGGGACGTCCCTCAAGCAAGAAGGAGTTTCCTATTAAGGATCCTGAGGAATCTGAGGCTCATCTAGAGACCATAGAAATTCCTTTAAATCTCCTTCTGCCATTCATGAGCTCTGAAGAATATTCATCCTCTGAAGAGAATGAAGATGTGACTGGAGAGCAAGTTGCTCAATAATTAGGAGCTATCATGAAGCTGAATGCCAAGCTGTTTGGTAATGAGACTTGGGAAAGTGAACCTCCCTTGCTCATTAGTGAACTAGATACTTGGATTCAGAGAACTCTACCTCAAAAGAAACAAGATCCTGGCAAGTTTCTAATACCTTGTACCATAGGCACCATGAGTTTTGAAAAAGCTCTATGTGACCTAGGGTCAGGGATAAATCTTATGCCACTCTCTGTAATGGAGAAGCTGGGGATCATTGAGGTACAACCTGCCTTGTTCTCATTACAACTGGCTGACAAGTCATTGAGACAAGCTTATGGAATAGTAGAGGACGTGCTAGTAAAGGTTGAAGGCCTTTACATCCCTACTGATTTCATAATCCTAGACACTAGGAAGGAAGATGATGAATGCATCATCCTAGGAAGACCTTTCCTAGCCACAGCAGGAGCTGTGATAGATGTCAACAGAGGTGAGTTAGTCCTTCAATTGAATGGAGACTACCTTGTGTTTCAGGCACATGGCCATCCCTCTGTGACAAAAGAGAGTAAGCATGAAGAGCTTCTCTCAGTTCAGAGTCAAGAAGAGCCCACACAGTCAAACTCTAAGTTTGGTGTTGTGAGGCTACAACCAAACTCTAAGTTTGGTGTTGAGACCCCATATCCAAACTCTAAGTTTGGTGTTGGGGCAACTACACACTAAATTGGCCTGATCACCTTGTGGCTCCATGAGAGCCACTGTCAAGCTATTGACATTAAAGAAGCGCTTGTTGGGAGGCAACCCAATTTTATTTATCTAATTTTATTTTATTTTGTTTCTTTGTTATTTTTATGTTTAATTAGGTACATGATCATGAGGAGTCACGAAAAAAATCAAAAAATTAAAAACAGAGTCAAAAACAGAAGAAAAAAATTTTCACCCTGGAGGTAGCGCAGACTGGCGTTCAACACCAGTAAGATGCATCTGTCTGGCGTTCAACGCCAGAACAGAGCACCATTCTGGCGTTGAACGCCCAAAACAAGCAACAACCTGGCGTTAAACGCCAGGATGGTGCACGAAGAGGACAAGCTGGCGCTGAACGCCAGAAACAAGCATGAAACTGGCGTTCAACGCTAGGAACATGCATTACATGGGCGTTGAACGCCCAGAACATGCACCAATGGGCGTTTAAACGCCAGGATGATGCATGAAGGCATGTTACATGCCTATATGGTGAAGGAATGGTATTTGTTTTCACCTCAGGATCTGTGGACCCCACAGGATCCTCACCTCAGGATCTGTGGACCCCACAGGATCCCCACCTTACCTTTTAATCCTAATCACACTCTCCTAATCCTAAATCTCATTCTCCATGTCACACTTCCCAACACCCTTCACCAATCACCTCAATTCCTCTTCCCAATTACCCCATTCACCATTCACATCAACCTCCTCTTCCCCATAAACCCCACCTACCTTCATCAAATTCAAAATTCACTTTAACACCCTTTCCCACCCAAATTGGCCGAACCTATACCCTCCCCTCTCCCTATAAATACCCTTCCCTTCTTCATCATTTTCACACAACACAAACACCTTCTTCTCCCACATAGCCGAACCCACTTCTCTCCCTCTCTACCATATTCTCTTCTTCTTCTTCTACTCTTCTTTTCTTTCTTGCTCGAGGACGAGCAAATTTTAAGTTTGGTGTGGTAAAAGCATAAGCTTTTTTTTGTTTTTCCATTACCAATGGCACCTAAGGCCGGAGTTTCCTCAAGAAAAGGGAAAGGGAAAGCAAAAGCTTCCACCTCCGAGTCATGGGAGATGGAAAGATTCATCTCCAAGAGCCATCAAGACCACTTCTATGATGTTGTGGCAAAGAAGAAGGTGATCCCTGAGGTCCCTTTCAAGCTCAAGAAGAATGAGTATCCGGAGATCCGACATGAGATTCAAAGAAGAGGTTGGGAAGTCATAACCAACCCCATACAACAAGTCGGAATATTGATGGTTCAAGAATTCTATGCCAATGCATGGATCACTAGGAACCATGACCAAGGTATGAACCCAAGCCCAAAGAATTATCTCACAATGGTTAGGGGGAAATACTTGGATTTTAGTCCGGAAAATGTGAGGTTGGCGTTTCACTTACCCATGATGCAAGGTGATGAACGCCCCTACACAAGAAGGGTCAACTTTAATCAAAGGTTGGACCAAGTTCTAATGGACATATGTGTGGAAGGCGCCCAATGGAGAATAGACTCCAAAGGCAAGCCAGTCCAACTAAGAAGACTGGACCTCAAGCCTGTAGCTAGAGGATGGTTGGAATTCATCCAAAGATCCATCATCCCTACAAGCAACCGATCTGAAGTTACTGTGGATCGGGCCATCATGATCCATAGCATCATGATTGGAGAAGAAGTAGAAGTTCATGAAGTCATCTCCAATGAACTCTACAAAATAGCTGACAAGCCTTCACACATGGCACGGCTAGCCTTCCCTCACCTTATTTGCCATCTATGTTACTCAGCTGGAGTTATCATAGATGGAGATGTCTCCATTGAAGAAGACAAGCCCATCACCAAGAAAAAGATGGAGCAATCAAGAGAAGTTCCTCACGGCCCTCAAGAAGCACATGAGGAAGCTCATCATCAACAAATTCCTGAGATGCCTCAAGGAATGCATTTTCCTCCCAACAACTATTGGGAGCAACTCAACACCTCCTTAGAAGATTTGAGCCATAATGTGGAACAATTAAGGGTGGAACATCATGAGCACTCCATCATTCTCCAAGAAATAAGAGAAGATCAAAGAGCAATGAGGGAGGAGCAACAAAGGCAAGGAAGGGACATAGAAGAGTTGAAGAACATCATTGGTCCTTCAAGAAGAAGACGCCACTAAAGGTGGATTCATTCCTTGTTCTTTATTTCTTTCTGTTTTTCGGTTTTTAATCATGATGCTTATCTATGTTTTGTGTCTTTATTTCATGATCATTAGTGTGTAACCATGCCTTAAAGCTATGAATAAAATCCATTACTCCTTCACCTTTCTTAAAAGAAAAATGTTTTAATTCAAAAGAACAAGAAGTACATAATTTTCGAAATTATTATTGAATTTAGTTTAATTATATTGATGTGGTGACAATACTTTTTGTTTTCTGAATGAATGATTGAACAGTGCATATGTCTTTTGATCTTGTTGTGTATGAGTGTTAAAATTGTTGGTTCTTGAAAGAATGATGAACAAAGAGAAATGTTATTGATGATCTGAAAAACATCATGAAATTGATTCTTGAAGCAAGAAAAAGCAGCAAAAAAAAAAAGGGGCGAAAATTTTAAAGCAAGGATCCAAGGCTTTGAGCATTAATGGATAGGAGGGCCCAAGGAAATAAAAATCCAGGCCTAAGCGGCTAAATCAAGCTGTCCCTAACCATGTGCTTGTGTCGTGAAGGTCCAAGTGAAAAGCTTGAGACTGAGTGGTTAAAGTCGTGATCCAAAGCAAAAGAGTGTGCTTAAGAGCTTTGGACACCACTAACTGGGGACTCTAGCAAAGCTAAGTCACAATCTGAAAAGGTTCACCCAGTTATGTGTCTGTGGCATTTATGTATCCGGTGGTAATACTGGAAAACAAAGTGCTTAGGGCCACGGCCAAGACTCATAAAAAGCTGTGTTCAAGAATCAACATGCTTAACTAGGAAAGTCAATAACACTATCTGAAATTCTAAGTTCCTAAAGATGCCAATCACTCTGAACTTCAAAGGAAAAAGTGAGATGCCAAAACTGTTCAGAAGCAAAAAGCTACAAGTCCCGCTCATGTAATTATAATTAATATTCAGTGATATTTTGGACTTTATAGTATATTCTCTTCTTTTTATCCTGTTTGATTTTCAGTTGCTTGGGGACAAGCAACAATTTAAGTTTGGTGTTGTGATGAGCGGATAATTTATACGCTTTTTGGCATTGTTTTTACATAGTTTTTAGTAAGTTTAAGCTACTTTTAGGGATGTTTTTCCTTAGTTTTTATGTTAAATTCACATTTCTGGACTTTACTATGAGTTTGTGTGTTTTTCTGTGATTTCAGGTAAATTCTGACTGAAATTGAGGGATTTGAGCAAAACTCTGAAAAAGGCTGACAAAAGGACTACTGATGCTGTTGGATTCTGACCTCCCTGCACTCGAAATGGATTTTCTGGAGCTACAGAACTCCAAATGGCGCGCTCTCAACGGCGTTGGAAAGTAGAAATCCAGGGCTTTCCAGCAATATATAATAGTCCATACTTTATTCGAAGAATGACGACGTAACTTGGCGTTGAACGCCAAGTACATGCTGCTGTCTGGAGTTAAACGCCAGAAAAACGTCATTATCCGGAGTTGAACGCCCAAAACACGTCATAACTCGGATTTCAACTCCAAGAGAAGCCTCAGCTCGTGGATTGATCAAGCTCAGCCCAATCATACACCAAGTGGGCCCCGGAAGTGGATTTATGCATCAATTACTTACTCATGTAAACCCTAGGAGCTAGTTTATTATAAATAGGATGAATTACTAATGTATTAGATATCTTTGGTCTCAGTTTTGTTTTATTCTTCATCCTAAGAGGCTATTGATCACGTTTTAGGGGGCTGGCCTCTCGGCCATGCCTGAACCTCTTTTCACTTATGTATTTTCAACGGTGGAGTTTCTGCACACCATAGATTAAGGGTGTGGAGCTCTACTGTACCTCAAGTATCAATGCAATTCTATTTTCTTTTATTCAGTCTCTATCTTATTCTTATTCCAAGATATTTATTCGTACCCAAGAACATGATGAAGGTGATGAGTAAATAACCCTCATCATCATTCTCACTTATGAACGCGCGTGATTGACAACCACTTCCGTTCTACATGCAACAGAGCTTGAATGTGTATCTCTTAGATTCCCCAACAGAATCTTCGTGGTATAAGCTAGATAGATGGCGGCATTTATGAGGATCCGGAAAGTCCAACCTTGTCTGTGGTGTTCCGAGTAGGATCCTGGGAATCCGGAAAGTCTCACCTTGTCTGTGGTATTCCGAGTAGGATTCCGGTAATGAATGACTGTGACGTGCTTCAAACTTGCAACCTGCAGGGCGTTAGTGACAGACGCAAAAGAATCAAGGGATTCTATTCCAGTAGGAGCGGGAACCAACCGGTGATTAGCCGTACTGTGACAGAGTGCGTGAGCATTAGTTTTCACTGCGAGGATGGGATGTAGCCATCAACCATGGGTGATGCCTCCAGATGATTAGCTGTACGAGTGACAGCCGCATAGGATATTTTCCCGAGAGGATTGAAAGTAGCCACAGCTGATGGTGAACCCCTATACAAAGCTTGCCATGGAAAGGAGTAAGAAGGATTGAGTAGAAGCAGTAGAAGAGCAGGCGTCCTTGAGCCATGCAGCATCTCCATTCGCTTATCTGAAATTCCCACCAATGAATCTGCATAAGTCTTCTATCCCTTTTATTATTTCTTATTTTATTATTAATTTTCGAACCATAAACAATTTTAATCTGCCTAACTGAGATTTGCAAGGTGACCATAGCTTGCTTCATACCAACAATCTCTGTGGATTCGACCCTTACTCACGTAAGGTTTATTACTTGGACGACCCAGTACACTTGCTGGTTAGTTGAACGGAGTTGTGTCCACTCATGCCAATTTCTTAAATTCCATAATTTTACAATGATACCAAAAGGCACAAAATAGGAATCACAATTTCGTCCACCAGTGACCTCACCCTGGCCATTTGCAAAGTGGGGACTCGATCTTCTCGGACTCTTTCCCCAGGGATCAGGACAAGTTAAATTCCTCATAGTAGGGGTAGACTATTTCACAAAATAGATCGAGGCAGAACCCCTAGCCAACGCCACTACTCAAAGAAGCCGGAAATTCCTATATAGGAACATCATTACAAGGTTCGGGGTCCCATACTCCATCACCACAGATAATGGCACCCAATTCACAGATGCAGGCTTCAGAAAACTAGTGGCCGACTTGAATATAAAACACCAGTTCACCTCCGTCAAACATCCCCAAGCCAATGGACAAGCCGAAGCGGCCAACAAAGTCATATTGGCCGGGCTGAAACAGAGACTGCAAGAAGCAAAGGGAGCTTGGGCCAAGGAACTTCCACAAGTCCTATGGGCGTATCGAACAACCCCCCATTCTACTACAAACGAATCACAATTTCGATTAGCATACGGAGTGGAGGCAATGATTCCAATAGAAGTCGAGGAAGGGTCTCCCCGAGTAGTCCACTACAATGAACAAACCAACTCTCAACTTCAAAGAGAAGAGCTCGACCTACTTCCAAAAATCCAAGAAAGAGCTCAAAATAGAGAAGAAGCACTAAAGCGGCGAATGGCTTCCAGGTATAATCAAAAGGTAGTGCCAAGAGGTTTCACTGAGAACGATCTCATCTTAATCCGAAATGATATTGGAACAACTCGACCCGGAGAAGGAAAGCTGGCAGCCAACTGGAAAGGACCCTACTGAGTCAAAGAAGTACTTGGGAAGGGCTACTACAGACTGTTTGAACTCGAGGGACGAGAACTCCCCAAATCATGGGACGCCTGTAACCTAAGAAGGTACTATAGCTAGGAAAGGTAAAAGATCTCATCACAAGATGCACTCTTTTTCCTGAAAAGGGTTTTTAATGAGGCATCAAGACTGAGATTTAATCCGACTTAAGGGTACGAAAAACTCCCGCATGTATATATTTGCACTTTCTTTGAATAAAATACATTTCAGATATTCTACAGATTCCCAAGACACATTAATCTAAAGCATTCATCGTCCGATTATAAAGCAACAGATCGACAGACAGTGAAGAACAGATTCACTGTACGATCTCGATAGGAATGATCGTCTGACAAATGTGAAAATGCGATTCACCTAAAGGACGATCAAACCAGGACAGAAACCACCATCTACAAATCGGAAAGATGAACACAGAATAATGCAAGAAGTTATCGAAAGTGATCCCAAAAAGAACCTGACAAGGTCTTATGGATTGCTATATAATAACTTAAAAAGACTGGCCGATACTAAAAAATTGGACCAAGTCAACCCAAGTAATCAGCAAATCCCTGGAAAGAGGTCTGGCCAACCCTATTAAAGAGGAATTGCTATAACTTAGAAGAGATCGACCTAACGAAGTCGGTCTCCTACAAGACAAGTTATAAAAGTAATCCCTGAAAGAAACCTGACAAAGGTCCAAGAAAGAGGATTATAAAAATAACTTAGAAGAGATCAACCTAACGAAGTCGGTCTCCTACAAGACAAGTTATAAAAGTAATCCTTGAAAGAGACCTGACAAAGGTCCAAGAAAGAGGATTACAAAAATAACTTAGAAGAGATCGACCTAATGAAGTCGGTCTCTGGTGGACGAAATTGTGATCAACAATAATGGCTCTTTGGCACGTGCATAAAAATTAACTCAGCACTTTCTTTCCACAACTCCGTTCAACTTAACTAGCAAGTGTACTGGGTCATCCAAGTAATACCTTACGTGAGTAAGGGTCGATCCCACAGAGATTGTTGGTATGAAGCAAGCTATGGTCACCTTGTAAATCTTAGTTAGGCAGATTAAATGGTTTATGATAAGTTCGAAAATTAATAATAAACAGAAAATAAAAAGGGATAGAAATACTTATGTAAATCAATAGTGGGAATTTCAGATAGGCGTATGGAGATGCTGTGCTCCTCTTGTATTTCTACTTTCTTATTACATTCCTCCAATCCTTCCTACTCCTTTCCATGGCAAGCTGTATGTAGGGCATCACCGTCTTCAATGGCTACTTTTCATCCTCTCGGGAAAATGGTCCTATGCGCTGTCACTGCATGGCTAATCGTCTGGAGGCATCACCCTTGTTGATGGTTACATCCCATCCTCTCAGTGAAAATGGTCCAAATGCTCTGTCACAGCATGGCTAATCATCTGTCAGTTCTCAATCAGGTTGGAATAGAATCTCTTGATTCTTTTGTGTCTGTCACTAACGCCCAGCCTTCAGGAGTTTGAAGCTCGTCATAGTCATTCAATACCGGAATCCTACTCGGAATACCACAGACAAGGTTAGACTTTCCGGATTCCCGGGATCCTACTCGGAATACCACAGACAATGTTAGACTTTCCGGATCCCCATGAATGCCGCCATCTATCTAGCTTATACCATGAAGATTCTGTTGGGGAATCTAAGAGATATGCGCCGGCCTAAGGTAGAACGGAAGTGGTTGTCAGTCACGCACGTTCATAGGTGAGAATGATGATGAGTGTCACGGATCATCACATTCATCAAGTTGAAGTGCAACGTATATCTTGGAATAAGAATAAAAGAGAATTGAATATAAAGTAATGGTAATTGTATTGAAACTTGAGGTACAGCAGAGCTCCACACCCTTAATCTATGGTGTGCAGAAACTCCACCGTTGAAAATACATAAGTGAAAGTTTCAGGCATGGCTGAAAGGCCAGCCCCCTAAAACGTGATCAATAGCCTCTTAAGATGAAGAATAAAACAAAACTGAGACCAAAGATGAAACGTGGTAAAAAAGACTCTAATACAATAGTTAAATGTCCTATATATACTAGACTAGCTACTAGGATTTACAGAAGTAAGTAATTGATGCATAAATCCACTTCCGGGGCCCACTTGGTGTATGTTTGGGTTGAGCTTGATCTATCCACGAGCTGAGGCTTTTATTGGAGTTGAACGCCGAGTTATAGCGTGTTTCTGGCGTTCAACTCCGGGTTGTGACGTGTTTCTGGCGTTTAACTCCAGACAGCAGCATGTACTTGGCGTTGAGCGCCACTTTACATCGTCAATTCCTGAAAGCTCTGGATGTCTACTTTCCAACGCCGTTGAGAGCGCGCCATTTGGAGTTTTGTAGCTCCAGAAAATCCATTTCGAGTGCAGGGAGGTCAGATTCCAACAGCATCAGCAGTCCTTTTGTCAGCCTTTTTCAAAGTTTTGCTCAAGTCCCTCAATTTCAGCCAGAAATTACCTGAAATTACAGAAAAACACACAAACTCATAGTAAAGTCCAGAAATGTGAATTTAACATAAAAACTAATGAAAACATCCCTAAAAGTAGCTTGAACTTACTAAAAACAATGCCAAAAAGCGTATAAATTATCCGCTCATCAGTCTCCTACAAGACAAGTTATAAAAGTAATCCCTGAAAGAGACCTAACAAAGGTCCAACAAAGAGGATTACAAAAATAACTTAGAAGAGATCGACCTAACAAAGTCGGTCTCCTACAATACAAGTTATAAAAGTAATCCCTGAAAGAGACCTGACAAAAGTCCAAGAAAGAGGATTACAAAAATAACTTAGAAGGGGACCAACACAAAGAAATCGGTTATGGGGCGCTAAAAATACAAGCAAAAGCGAGAAAACCGAGAAACAAGTCGGACCCATACAGTCACGGCCTCAAAGGATCCAAGTTACAAACAATAAGTACAAAAGCAATCCAAAGAGGTCAAACAGCAAGATTCCAACACTCTCAGAAACAAGAAGAGATACCATGTTAAAGAGCAATAAAAGCATAGTATAATAAAGCTTCAAGAGGCCACCAAAATCGACCTCAGAAAGCTACTTTTGTTTTTCAAAGTAAAAGTTGCCAGGCAGGCAACTAAAAAGCGTCAACAGCTAAGCAAAACAATAAAACAGTTCAAAAGCCCACAAATTGGGCTATTTACACAAATACTTAAAAAGAAGATCAGCAAAGATCGGGAGCCTTCCCGGCAGCATCAGTACGGGGAGAAGGAGGGCGAGTCTGAATAGGCACAGCATCTACAGTTCCATCATCCCAGTTCAGAATCTGACAATCCGGATCAGACATAACTAGAGGAACCGAGGAAGTCGACACCTTGATAGAAGGCACTGGGGGAGGTTCAACATCATCATCATCCTGGTCATCAGGGACAATCTTACCATCCCTCACAACATTGTCCAGGGTGAAGAGAGTAAGATCGGCCTTAGGAGCAATAACCCGAACCTGCTCCTTCAGGTTCTCATAGGCAGCAGTTACACTACCAACAAGATGACCCTGGAGCTCGGAGTAATCAGCTCGGACGTTCTCCAACTCCTCCTTCAGATGCATTCCCTCCCGATAAGATGTGACATAGCTATCCTTATGCCTCAGTGCCGTGTCTTCAGCCAGCCTCACAGAGGCAACCAAAGAGAGGGAACTCGCCTTCTCATTCTCCAGAACTTTTTCCAACTTGGCCACCTTCACTTCAAGCTCCTCCTTCAAGCCTCTTATCCGATCAAACTCCCGTTTGGCCTCCTCCATAAAAGCTTTGGTGGCATGGAGAGGAAGACTTTGAGCAGTTCGATACAGGGCCGCTCTCATGTGTGCCATCTTGATACTACTTCGAGTTATATAATCAAAATGATGAAGAAGTGACACGTCATCCATAGGGAGGACACCATAAGGACTGATTTATTGATCTACAAACTCGACCGCATCAAAGTCAGGAGCATCAAGGTTCAAAGGCTCAATTGTTTTTTGCTTCTTACTAGGAGGAGCACCAGAAGCAGCGACAGAAGTCTGTGGAGGATCGACCAGACGAACCCGAGGAATAGGAATTGCTTTCCTCGGCCCGGGAGAACTCGGCATAGGAGGTTTCACTGGAACCTAAGAAGATCCCTCTCCGGCCACCTTGGCCGAGATGTTTTGAGCAGCAGTTGCCTTCTTTGCCTTTTTGAAGGCCTTCATGGAGTCATTGTTTTTTGACATCTCTGCAAATACAGAATCAGCCATAGTAAAGGGTTACAATCACAAGAAGAGGAAGCAAAACTAAGAAAACAAGTACAGAAACAAGTCAGACAAGTACCCAAAACAGTCCGAACCAAGGACGGGTCATTCAAAAACCTTTTTGTATCAAGATGGGATGGTTCCCCCCATAAATCTTCAAGAACAACAACAAAAGCACGCTCAACCTCGTCAAGCATCTCCCATGTATACCGAGACACTCTCATATCTTTTTGCCACTCTAGAGGGAAAGGAGGCTCATCATTTTCATCAAGAAAAAAGGGGCGGGCCCCCTCGACAGCACGAACTCTAAAGAAGTAATTCTTAAAATCCTTAAAGGACTCGTCATACATGGCAAAAACTTTATGGCCCTGGGCAGACCAGAAAGAAGCCCAAGAAGCTTTCTTTTTGGAAGAACCACCAGGCTTGGTAGAAACAAACAGATAAAGGAAAAGAGTCTGAGAAGGTGCTACGCCTAACTCTTGGCAAAGTAGCTAAAAAATCTTGACAAAACCCCAGGAATTCGGGTGAAGCTGGGATGGGGCAATGTTACACGACCACAACAGGTCGGTCTCGAAAGTAGTAAAAGAAAAAGTAAGGTCCAACTGACTGAAGAAATATTCATAGGCATAGAAGAAGGGACGCTCTCCCACGATGGAGGTAGGAAAACAAACCCTTTCATCAGAATCAGGAGCGACAAGCTCATAATTCCTCTCCCGGGCACTATTACCACAGATCCTATGATGCTTCCTCACCTCTACGAAAAATTCAGCATCCACAACAGAGACACACATCAAGACAAGGGAGTCTAGCCAATTGGACATCCCCTCGGGAACTCTGGAAGACATCTCTACAATGTTATTGCGAGAAGACATGAGGCCAACTAATCCTACAATAAGAAAAGAAGATGGGATTACTAAAAACAACTCGGATGAAGGACAAAACAACTCGATTAATACGACACAGGCGAACAAACAGAAAAGGAAAACCCTAAGACTCAAATCAAAGTCCTGGGGCATCCTTTGGAGGCAGTAACAAAGCAAGGTTTTCAGGAAAAATCTACAGCTCGCATCCCAGCATCTCTCAAACAAGAAAAGAAGACTTCAAACAAACAAAGCATTTCGAAAAAGGAAAGTAGAAACACAAAAATCATCAAAGCCACTATCTTTCTACAATCTACCAGCAAAGAGCATTGTCAACAACACCAAGCAGAAAATCGTCAAAAACACAACCTTTTGCATACTCAAGCAAAAACCCTAAAAAGTATCAAGAGGAAGTCAAGAAAATGCACTCCAAGCTAAAAGCAAACTATAGGTATCATTATCTCCCACAAAGGTACAGCAATAAGGATTTTTTGAAATTAAGGAGCAAGAGACAGTTTTTCCAAAAATAACAGCCAGAGGCAACAATAGAACATGCAAACCCCTGGGAAACCGCAAAGAAGAAACACCAGGAATACGCAAAGAAGAAAAAACACATTACAGCGACAAGAAAACACAAGATCATAAGAAAGGTTCAAACTTTTTCGACATTCAAGCAAATATCAACAATTTACCAGAGAATTAAAGACAAAGCAAAATGAAAAGAAAATGGAACCAACCTGGAAAAAAGAAGCTTCAGAAAAGTTAGAGATGGAGAGACGGAATCACCGATCACTGAACAATGCCGCAACGCAAGAAAAGCAAAATGTGGGTGAAAGACAGAGAGCGAGAGAATGAAGGGAGAAGTTACGAAGAGGAGCGAAGAAGGGAAACCATTTTCTGATCGCAAATTCAAAATAAAAAGCTACAAGGAAAAACGGGGCAATTAATACTAATTAATGAAGGTATTAAACCCTCGCATGTTCCCAAAGCGCTGATATTAAAGCACGCGCTTTTAGAGAAAAACGTTCCACATCCAAAAAACTTCTACAAAGGAATCAACAAAATGCTTGAGTTCGGCCTCACTAGAGAAGGACCGAAGTCAAGGACTCGGCCTCAAAAAAGAAAACCAAGCTCAAGCAGGGGCACTGTTCATACCTTGGGTCGAGCTTTCCGAGCCGGGATGTTCAGTAGCAAAGCGACCGACCTCTTTAGGTCAAGCGGACCGACTTCTTCGTAAAGAACTCGGCCAAATCGACAGGAAAGCCCAAAGAAGGACCCAACTCAAAGAATACAACCCTGATCCAAAGGCAGCCCAAGCCTATAGAGATAAGGGCGGTTCCATGGAAGATAAGCTGACCTCGACAAAATATAAGATAAGATAAGATAACTAACTTATCTTACCCAAAGAAGGTCACATCTCACCATTATAAATACACTGGAGCACCCAGGTATAACTCATACTCTGATTCTATTCAATACCTACTTAATACCCTTGCTAACTTAAGCATCAGAGTCCCTTGCAGGTACCCCCCACCCTCCGGGGACGAAGGATCAGCACTACCACCAAGTCCAACAAGTCGAACACAACCGCTCCAGCCAGCACAGAAGATCTCGTCTGAGATCGACCTCCAGTTTCAGGTAACCCCGGAACATTGGCGCCGTTGTCGGGGAACCTAGAAGTCATCCCATCACCATGGCGGACGACCACGACAACGACTACGAATCAGATCTAGAGGATAGAACACCGCACAAGAACGCGGACACTACACCAAAGGATACTCCTCAGCTTAACAACGAAAAAGATTCTCCAAACGCAGGAGCCATAGAGGCGCTTCAAGATCGATTAAAGCAACTCGAGAAAGAAGCCCAACATCAACGCGAATTGATATTGAGATAATTGAAGCACTAGACTTTTGATATTGAGACTGATCACTTTGATATCGATTGTTTGGTGTAGACAGGAACCCTACATGGCTACTCGTGGGTGACGTCTAACACGTACGCGAGAAAGTAGGAATGAGCAACCAGCTGACAATCACGCCGAATTTATGGTGGCAATGGCGAATCTCGTTAATACCATGGAAGCTAATGCTGCTGCAACTCTGCAAGCTGTGCAGAGAATGGGCCAACCGGTCAGGAATAGAAATGGCAATGGGAATGGCGAAGAGAATGCCAATGATAATGCTGAGGGTAACGACGATAACACAAGAGGAGTTCTGATGACCTTGGCGACTTTCTTCAAGGTTCATCCGCCAACTTTCCGTGGGTCCACAAATCCTATTGAAGTGGACCACTGGTTCCAGGCTATGGAGCGTGGTTTACAGGCGCAGCATGTTCCCCTCAATCAATATATGGAATTTGCCGCTTATCGACTAGCAGGAGAGGCCCAGCCCTAGTGGCAAACTGAGTGTCATTTGCTACAGCTTCAGAACGCTGACATTCCGTGGGAAGTGTTCCAAACGGCTTTCTATAAGAAATACTTCCCTGAGTCTGCAAGGGAAGCAAAGGAAATAGAACTAATGTAGTTGAAGCAATGTTCCCTATCTGTGGCGGACTACACCAACAAGATTAAGGAGCTCTGTAGGTTTTCTTGGGGGTGTCAAGGTGCCCCGAAGACTTACGAGAGCTGGAAGTGCATCAAGTATCAGAGGGGGTTGAAGGACAACATCATGATTATTGTGGCTCCATTGGAGATTCGTACTTTTTCTGACTTGGTGAAAAAGGCTAGAGTAGTGGAAGAGTATGCCAAGACCGTGGTGGTATCCAAGGACACTCATGGAAGGAGCTCTAGTCGTGGGCGTGGCAAGTATTTTCATATGAGAGGACAAAGCTTCAAGAGAGGAGGATATATGCCTCAAGGCCAAGGAAGCTTCAGAAAGAACAACCAGAATCAGTTTCAGTATGCTAAGGGAAGAGGAAATCAGAGTAAGAGTTCTCTGGATTTAGCTTGTGATCGTTGTGGACGTTTTCACCCTTATGACTTGTTCATACCCTGGGTCGAGCTGTACAACCCGGGCTGATTGAAAGACAAGCCAACCGACATCTTTAGGTCAGGACTATTTGACCTCTTCTCAAAGAGCTCGGCTAAATCATCAGGAAAGTCGAAAAAGGGCCCAAATAGAGGAACACGACCCAAGTCCAAGGGTAGCCCAAGCCTAGAGAGATAAGGGTGGTTCCCACAAAGATGGGATGACTTCACTCAGAAGATAAGATAAGATAACTATCTTATCCTAAAGGAAGATCACCCCACACCATTATAAATACACTGGAGCACCCAGGTATAACTCATACTCTGATTCTACTAAAAACCTGCTTAGTACCCTTGCTAACTTAAGCATCGAAGTCACTTGCAGGTACCACCACCCTCTCCTTTATGGACACTTATTCGGGATACAAGCAAATCCTTATGTATCCACCTGATCAAGAAAAAACCTCATTCTTAACCCCAAAAGCAAACTATTATTACGTCATCATGCCATTCGGACTCAAAAACGCAGGAGCCACCTATCAAAGATTAATGAACAAGGTCTTTGCAGATCATATCGGGAAACTCATGGAGATATGTGTGGACGACATGTTAGTAAAAACACAAAGCGAAGAGTCATTACTGCCCGACCTCGCCCAAGTGTTCAATACCATAAGAAAGCATGGCATGCGAGATAACCCTGCAAAATGCACCTTTACGGTAGAAGCTAGCAAATTCTTGGGTTTCATGCTCACACAAAGAGGAATCGAAGCAAACCCAGATAAGTGACGGGCCATACTCGACATGAAAAACCCGACCTGCGTCAAAGAAGTGCAACAGCTCAACGAGCAGCTGGCAGCCTTGTCCAGATTTCTAGCCAGATCATCCATAAGATCTCTCCCTTTCTACGCCACACTAAGGAAGGGAAAGAAGTTTAAATGGACACTAGAGTGCGAGCAAGCCTTCCAGGATTTCAAAAGATTTCTGGGACAACCACCCATTCTTACCCGACTGTGGGAAGGATAAGCACTCATACTATACTTTTGCAGTAGGAAGTCGGGCAGTTGCCTCAGCACTAGTCAAAGAGGACGAAAGTGGACAACAACCTATATACTTCATCAGTAAAGCACTACAAGGGTCCGAGCTGAACTATCAAAAGATAGAAAAGTTTGCATACGCCCTCATATTAACTTCTCAACAACTTCGGCCATCCTTACAGGCTCACACCATCAGAGTTCGAACCAATCAGGCCATGAAAGGCATTCTGCAGAAAATAGATTTAGTAAGAAGAATTCTACAGTGGGCAGTCGAGTTACCCAAATTTAACCTTCAATATGAAGCTCGAACAACCATTAAATCACAGTATCTGGCCGACTTCATTGCAGAGTACACTGACACCCCGAAAATCCCTACAAGTTGGAATCTCTATATGGATGGCTCTTCAAATAAAATCGAGAGTGGAGCAGGTGTGATAATAGAAAGTAATCAGGGAACCCAAATTGAACTCTCCCTGAAGTTCAAGTTCCCTGCTTCCAATAATTAGGCTGAATATGAGGCGCTGTTGGCTGGTTTAAAGCTGGCTAAAGAGGTCGGAGCCCAAAAACTTGTCATCTTTAGCGATTCACGGGTCATCACCTCACAAATAGCAAGGACCTACCAAGGCAAAGACCCTGTCATGAAAAAGTACTTGGACAAAACCAGGGAACAACTCAAACAATTCCGGGAATATGAGATCTGACATATACCTCGGGAGCAGAATGCTCGAGCTGGCGCACTCTCAAAATTAGCCAGCACTAAACCAGGGGGCAATAATAGGAGCCTCATCCAGGAAATATTATAGAACCCATCAATCTTAGAAGAAGAAAAAGTCCTAGCCATATCAGGTCAAGATCAAGGATGGATGACTCCTATAATAAGCTACCTCAAATCAAAGATACTCCCTACAGATAAGAAGGAGGCAAAGAGGTTAAAGCGGGAGGCATAGTATTACACCATCATAAACAATATCCTATACAAGAGAGAGATTTTGACGCCTCTACTAAAATGTGTGCCGAGCTCTAACACAAAAGAGGTCTTGGAAAAGATACACAGTGGCACATGCGGCAACCATCTTGGAGCGCGAGCTCTGGCCAAGAAAACACTCCGAGCCAGAGTCTTTTGGCCGACTTTGCAAAAAGAAGCTACCGAGTTCGTTAAGACATGTCCACCATGTAAAAAACATGCCAACTTTCATATCGCCCCGCCAAAGGAACTCATCAATGTAACATCACCTTGGCCATTTGCAAAGTGGGGACTCGACCTCCTTGGGCCTTTTCCCCAAGGATTGGGACAGGTCAAGTTCCTCGTTTTAGGGGTAGATTATTTCACAAAATAGATTGAGGCAGAGCTCCTAGCCAATGCCACTGCCCAAAGAAGTTGGAAATTCCTATATAGGAACATTGTCACGAGGTTTGAGGTTCCTTACTCCATCACCACAGACAATGGCACTCAATTCACAGACGCATGCTTTAGAAAGTTGGTAGCCAACTTGAAGATAAAGCACCAATTCACATCCGTAGAACACCCACAGGCTAATATACAAGCAGAAGCTGCCAATAAAGTCATACTAGCCGGGTTAAAACGGAGGCTACGGGACACAAAGGGAACCTGGGCCGAAGAGCTTCCACAAGTCCTATGGGCATATCGGATAACTCCACATTCCACCACAAAGGAATCACCATTCCAATTGGCTTATGGAATGGAGGCGATGATACCGGTAGAAGTCAAAGAAGGATGTCCCAAAACGATCTACTACAGTGAAGAAGCCAACTCCCAACTTCAAAGGGAAGAGCTCGACCTACTCCTAGAAGTCTGAGAAAGAGCTCGGATCAGAGAAGAAGCGTTAAAATGTCGCATGGCCTCAAGGTACAATCAAAAGGTATTGCAGCGAAGCTTTGCCAAAAATGACCTCATCCTAATCCGAAACGATATTGGAACAAGTCAACCCGGAGAGGGAAAGCTAGCGGCTAACTGGAAAGGACCTTACCGAGTCACAGAAGTACTGGGAAAGGGCTACTACAAAGTGTCCGAACTTGAGGGGCGAGAGCAACCAAGGTTATGGCACATCTGCAACCTGAGAAGGTATTATAGTTAAGAGGTAATAAAAGATCTTAGGACAAAGGTGTATTCTTTTTTCTTAAAAAGGTTTTTTAATGAGGCACCAAGCCAAGATCTGCAAAATTATCTAACTTAAGAAGGGTGAGCACCCACATGTATATATTTGCATATTTTTCTATTTTGAATAAAGTTTTTTCAGATTTTCTACAAATTCTCTTTATCAAGACGTATTAATCTGAAACGCAAAAATTCATCGCCCGATTATAAAGCTACAGATCGGCAAAAGTGAAAACCAAATTTACTACTCGATCACGATAAGGTCGACGAAGATGAAAACTAAATTCATCAAAGGTCGGCCAAGCGAGGATCAAAATCGGCAAGATGAAAAGCGACAAAAACAAGAATAATGCAAGAAGTTATAAAAGCGATCCATTGATAGAGACCTGACGTGGTCTGAAAAAAAAAAGGATTGCTAGAAATAACTTAGGATGGACCGACATAAAGAAGTTGGACCAGACTAATCAAAGCGACATAAAGTTATAAAAAAGTAATCCATAGAAAAGAGGCCTGGCCAGCCCTGAAAATGGATTACTGGAAATAACTTAGAAGGGACCGACATGACGAAGTCGGCCTAAAAAAGCTATAAAAAGTAATCCATAAAAAAAGACCTGGCAAGGTCCAAATAAAATGGATTAGTAGAAATAAATTAAAAGGGACCGACATGATGAAGTCAACCCAAAAAAGCTACAAAAAGTTATAAAAAGTAATCCATAAAAAGAGACCTGGCAAGGTCCAAATAAAATAGATCACTAGAAATAACATAGAAGGGACCGAGATGAAGAAATTGGCCCAAACCAATTAAAGCGACAGAGTTATAAAAAGTAAACCCAAGGGATTACTAAAAACAACTCAAAACGGTCCAATGAAAGGCGTGCACTAGAAGGGACACAGCTCGACCCAAAAAAGCCATGACCTCACCAAAATCAACCTACAAGTATTCTATGGGAGTACTAAAAAGAATAAATTGAACAAAGCTAGCCTCAAAAGCCATTTCGACTAAAGCAGAAAAAGGCCATCAAAAGAGGTCGGACAACAAAGATTCCAACACTCTAAAAAATTCCTGGAAATGCTAGCAAAGCTTTAGGGAAGCATATTACTGTAAAGGACTCAAGAGGCCACTCAAAAGTCGACCTCACTGAGCTTAAGAAACAACTTTGTTTTCCTAAATAGAGTTGCTAAAAAAAGCAAACCAAAATATCCAAGCCAAACAAACCACAAATTACAGAAATTAGAGTTTAAAAGCCCACAGACCAGGCTATACAAAATACATCAAAGAAAGTTCATCAAGGGTCCAGGTTTTCCTCGATAGCAGCATCCTGAGTCGATGGGGGAAGTATGATCCTCCTTGGAATTGCATCTACCATTCCATCATCCCGATTCAAGATCTGAACATCGGGGTTAGACTCGGGCTGGCTGACCTCGACAGCAGGAGTTAAAGAAGTCGGGGCAACAGAAGCTTTGGCTGATGGCGCAGGCAGAGGATCTACATCGTCATCATCATCATCCGGGGCAGGGACGATCTTCCCATCTTTCAAAATATTGTCCAAACTGAAGAGAGTCAGGTCGAGCTCGGGCGTAAGAACTCAGACCTGAGCCTTCAAGTTCTCATAGGCAGAAGTCACACTACCTACGAGATGGCCCTGGAGCTCAGCGTAATCAGCACGAGTAAATTCCAGCCTCTCTCTAAGTTCCACCATCTCACCATAAGCCCGGATATAGCCCTTCTTTTGCTTATGCGCCATCTCCTCAGCCAGATTTGTAGAAGCCACCGTAGCAGTAGCCTGAGTTTTCTCACCTTCCAACTCCTTCTCTAGCTTTGCCACCTTTTTCTCAGGCTCCTCCTTATCCTCCTTAAAAGCCTTTGTTGCATGAACTGGGATGTCCTGAGCAGTTCGAAATAAAGCTGTACCCATCTGTGCCATTTTAACACTACTCCGGATGATGAAATCTAAGTGGTGAAGAATGGACACGTCATTCATAGGAAGTCGGCCATAAGGGGAGATTTGATTATCAACAAACTCCACAGCATCAAAATCAGGGGCATCGAACTCAAAATGTTCAACAGTCCTCTGTCTTTTTGGAAGAGGGCCAGCAGTAGGAGAAGAGGTAGCAGCAGAAGCTTGGGGAGGATAAACTAAATGAACCTGAAGAGTAGGGATCACCCTCCTCGGCCCGGAAGTGCCCGAGGTCGGCTTCTTAGGAGGAACTTGAGAGGACCCTTCCCCAGTAGCCTTGGCCGAGACGTTCTGGGCAGCTGTAGTTTTTCTCGCCTTCTTAAAGGACTTCATGGAATCATTGTTTTTAACCATCTCTGAAAAAACACAGCAAAAACCAAGTTACAAAACTGGAAGAAAAAGAAACAAGCAAGTAAAAGCAAAAAAGAAGTCGACCACTACCCAGCTCAACTCGGAGAAGGGAGGGGTCCCCTAAGAATTTCTTTGTGTCAAGATGGAGGGGTTGCCCCCAAATCTCCTCCAACACACTTATAAAAACCTGCTTGACCTCATCAAGCATCTCCCACGAATATCTAGACACCACAACATTCTTTTGCCAGCATAAGGGGAAGGCAGGTTCATTATTCGACTCTAAGAAAAATGGTCGAGGTCCCTCAACAGCTCGGACCTTAAAAAAGTAGTTCTTAAAACCCCTAAAGGACTCGTCATACATAGAAAATACTTTCTTTCCTTGGGCAGACCAGAAAGATATCCAAGAGGCTTTCTTTTTGGAAGTCCCAGGTTTGGTCAAAACAAAGAGGTAAAGAAAGAGAGTTTGAGAAGGCTTGACATCCAACTCTTGGCACTGTAGCTGAAAAATCTTAATAAAGCCCCAAGAGTTCGGATGAAGCTGGGACGGAGCTACATTACATGACCACAGCAAATCGGTCTCGAAAGAGGTAAAAGGAAGGGTAATATTCAGTTGGCTAAAAAAGTAATCATAGGCATAAAAGAAGGGGTGTTCCTCCTCGGTTAGAGAAGGAAAGCAAACCCTCTTGTCGGAGTCAGGCGCTATCAGCTCGTAGTTCTTCTCCTGATCCCTACTACTAAAGATCCGATGATGTTTTCTGAGCTCCGCACAGTACACAGAGTTAACAACCGAAACACACATCAGGACGAGGGAGTCCAGCCAGTCAGACATGCCCTTGGGGACTTTGGAGGATGTCTCGACAATATTTTTGCGAGAAGACATGGGTCAACTAGTCCTACAGTAAGAAAAGGAAAAATGGGTTACTAACCAAAATAACTCGGGCAAAATCAGAAATCAGCTCGGACAAATATGGAAACCACTCAGACTAAAGCACACAACAACAAACGGAAACCCCAAGACTCACACCAAAGATCCAGGGTCATCCTTTGGAGGCAGTAACAGAATAAGGACTCAGAAAAAATCTATAAGTTTGCATCTCGACATCTCCCAAACAAGAAAATAACACTCTTTCAACAAAGCAAACACTCCGAAAGGAAAATTACGAATCAGAAAGTCATAAAAATTGCCATCTTTTTATCTGTCAGCAAAGGGAACTATCATGCATCAAACATGCCAAAAGGAAAATCATCAAAGACGCAACCTTTTTCAGAATCAAACAGTTCATCACTCCAAAACTTCAAATGCGAGGACACAATCAGAAGCAATAGCAACATTCAAAGACCTAGAAGCATCAACTAGCAGGAAAGGAAAAAATGTGTATATAAAAATTGAAGAAACCCTTGAATAGTGCATATCGCAGAAACAATCAGACACAGTAGACAAAGAAAGATTCAAAAACTCTTCAAACGCGAAGGCAAGCAAAGATAAAAATTTCTTAAATCAAGACATCAAAACTACATAGCAAAGACAAGGAAAGAAGCCAACCTGTGAAGAAGACGATGAAATGTCAAAGCAAAAAGTGAGCACCTCCAACGATCACTTCCAACAAAGCAAGAAAAGCATGAAGACATGAAAAAGCTTGGGAACAATAGAGCAAAGAGCCACAGACAAAACAGAAGAGCAAAAAGAAAAGGGGGGAGTTACGGTAAGCACGGAGAAGGGAAACTGAAGGGATAGCACTTTGAAATTTCAAAAGTTAAAATGAGAAAGAGGGAAACGGCTAAAAAAAGGAAGTTAATGAAATCCTTAAAAACCTTTGCACATTCCCTAGGAAAAGCATAACACATGAGACAGTTAAAAGGAATGAGAAAACATTCTGCATTTTAAACCACTAAAGGGAAAATTCTACCCAATGAAGACCAACAAAAGTACTCGAGCTCGGCTTCTTCGGAAAGGATCGAAGTCTAAGGGACTCGACCTTAAAAAAGACCGAGCTCAAGCAGGGGCACTGTTCATACCCTGGGTCGAGCTGTACGACCCGGGCTGATTGAAAGACAAGCCAACCGACCTCTTTAGGTCAGGACTATCTGACCTCTTCTCAAAGAGCTCTGCCAAATCATCAGGAAAGCCCAAAAAGGGCCCAAACAGAGGAACATGACCCAAGTCCAAGGGCAGCCCAAGCCAAGAGAGATAAGGGTGGTTTCCTCAAAGATAGGATAACTTCACTCAGAAGATAAGATAAGATAACTATCTTGTCCCAAAGGAAAATCACCCCCACACCATTATAAATACACTAGAGCACCCAGGTATAACTCATACTCTGATTCTACTAAAAACCTGCTTAATACCCTTGCTAACTTAAGCATCGGAGTCCCTTGCAGGTACCACCACCCTCCGGTGACGAAGGATCATCACCACCACCAAGTCCAACAAGTCAGACACGGCTGCTCCAGCCACCATCATCAAGTATGACATAATAGCTCCGACCAGTACAGAAGATCTCGTCCGATATTGACCAACAATTTCAGGTAACCCTCAGAACATGACACATGCAAGATTGGTTTAGGTGGTTGCTTCAAGTGTGGGTTGCCTAGCTACATTGCGAGGGATTGCCCTCGTGGGAGGAATCAGAATGTGAGCCACAGTCAGCATCAAGGTCAAATCTTTGTTGTGAATGCCAAGGATGCTTCCAAGGCGGATCCTTTGATGAGAGGTATATGCCTAATTGGTGATAAATCCTTAGTTGAATTATATAATATTGGAGCTTCGCATTCGTTTAGTTCATTTGCTAAAGTTGAGGAATTAGGCTTGAAAGTGTTAGAGTTACCTTTTGATCTGCATGTACATACTTCGCATCAAACAGTTATGACGAGGTCAGGTTGTAGACAAGTAGGTTTCAAGCTTGAGAGTAGAGACTTTGTGCACAATTTGATCTGTTTACCAATGCTGGTTGACGTTAGGATTTTTGCTAGTAAAGAATTTTATAAAGTCGCGTTGTCAATATAGTTTCTAAACCAACAAAAATCCCTTCGTGCAAACGTTTTGGTTGTCACAAGTAACAAACCCCTAAATAAATTAATAACCGAGTATTTAAACCTCGGGTCGTCTTCTCAAGGAATTCAGGGAGGTATGTTCTTATTATTGGTTATGAAGATTGTAAATCGGGGTTTTGAAGTTTGGGCAATGGGCACAAGTATATTTAAATGACAAGTAAAATAAATTAACAATAATAAAATCTCTTGGCAAGGTATAAGAACTGGAAGTCCTATCCTAGTCATCCTTATCAATTGTGATGAGAATTGGATTTTTCTCCCACTTTGTTAACCTCTAACTATGAAGGTAAGTTAAGTGGATGAATTACTTTGAATCCTCAAGTCCCAGTCTTTCCTTGGGAAAAGTTAGAGTTATTGGATCTCGAATCAATTCTTGAAGAATTCTAATTTTCAATCAACAATGAGTTTGATAACTCAAGAGTCACCAATTAATCAACCAAAGCCAAAAGGAAAAATATCTAAATTAAATTAAAAGCATTCATGTAAATAAAGCAATCAAACTACGTCTAAATATAAATTCAAGTCATAACATGGAAAGGTTCATAAGCCAATTGGGCAACATAAATCAAATACAAATAAAAGTATTGGAGTAAATAAAAGTAGAAAATAAATATTGAAGGAATATAGAACCTGGAATGAAGAAGAATTGAACAAAACTAATAGAAATCCTAAAATCCTAATTCCTAAGAGAGAGGAGAGAACCTCTCTCTAAAAACTACATCTAATCCTAAAATCGTGAATTATGAGAGCATGATGATGAATGGATGCATTTCCCCACTTTATAGCCTCTAATATGTGTTTTTTGGGCCGAAAATTGGGTCAAAAATAGCCCAAAAATCGCCCCCTGCATATTCTGGTACGTTCAAGTCGCGGGCATGTGACGCGGATGCGTCGCCCACGCGGCCGCGCGGATTGAAGTTCGCAGATGCGACACGTCCGCGTGGATCACGCGTTCGCGTCGCCTAGCATCAGAGCAACTATGACATATTATATATCAAATCGAAGCCCCAAACGTTAGCTTTCCAACGCAACTGGAACCGCGTTGTTTGGATCTTTGTAGCTAAAGTTATAGCCGTTTGAGTGAAAAGAGGTCAGGTTGGATAGCTTAGCAGTTTCCCCAACTTCTTGTATTCCTTCCATTTTTGCATTCTTCCTTTCCATCCTCTGAGCCATTCCTACCCTATAATATCTGAAAACACTTAACACACATATCATGGCATCTAATGGTAATAAGAGAGGATTAAACATAGGGAACTTAAGGCCAAAGAAGCATGTTTTCAATCAAAGCACATAATTAGGAAGGCAAATGTAAAACCATGCAAATAGTATAAATAAGTAGGTAAAGCACTCAATTAAGCGCAAGATAAACCATAAAATACTGGTTTATTAACCTCCCCACACTTAAACAATAGCATGTCCTCATGCTAAGCTCAAGAGAAACTATAAAGATGAAGAGGAATGGTAGGATGTATGAAATGCAACCTATCTATATGAATGCAACTACATGCAAAAATGTTTCTACCTACTTGGTTAAAAATAAATAAGTTCTCCAAGACAAACATAAATCAGATTTCACTAATTCAAATCATATAAAATAAAGACAAGTAAACTTGTAAGAAGATAGCTCATGAAAGCAGGGAACATAGAATTAAGCACTAAACCCTCACTGGTAGTGTATATCACTCTAATCTCTCTAGTGTATAGGGTAATCACTCTACTCTTCTCTAGTCATGCTTTCTAAAACTTTGTTCTTCATCTAATAAATCAACAAATATTTAGCATACCAATGCAAACATCATGAGGTCTTTTCAGGATTGTAATGGGGCTGAGGTAAAGGTAAGGGTATATATAAGGCTAAGTGAGCTAGTAAAGTGAATCATTGAGTAGTCTAATATCTCACCTAACATATACATACTCTATAAAAATTTTAAAATTATACTTAGCTTCCCATAATTTTCCCACTTTTTATCACATACTCATGTACCAATTTTATTTTGATTTTACTTCCATGTGCATTGATTTCTCTACTAAACTTATTATTGGGCTAATTTTGTCCCTTTATTTATAATTTTTTTGAATCATAAAAGCAAACATAACTTATCAATGCACATGGATTTTCCATTATTTTTTTTATTTTGGTTTTTTCATGAGTAGGTTCCCAAATTCTCAATATTCAAATAAATTAGAAACATGATACATTCCTTTATTAACACATGTTCCTACAGTTTCCCCACACTTAAATTATATACAATATCTATCTTAAGCTAACCAAAGATTCAACTTGGAATTTTTATTTTGTTTTTCTGCTTAAGGCTAGTAATGTGGTTATGAAATAGAAGGGGGTTAAAAAGTTCAAAGTGGCTAACAAGGGTGATGTAAAAGGTAGGCTTATTTGGGATAAGTGAGCTAATAACAAATAATGGCCTCAATCATATGCAAGCATGTAAATACACTAAATAATGGACATATAGAATGGAACAAAGCAGAGATTGTAATTATAGAGAAGGAAACACACAAGAATAAAAATTTATGGTTAAATAATATAACCATATAAATAAGCTCAAAATCTCACAGATTGTGTGTTCTTTGGCTCAAAAACCATGTTCCAAATACAACTTCAAACAAGTGTAACAAAAAATTTTATTCAAATTAGTGAAATGCTATAAAAAGTTTCTTGCAAAAGAAATTATTACTTTAACCAAGTGGTAAATTATTCAAAAATCAAACAAATATGCAAATGCAACAATGAACTATCAAATAAAATAAAACATTGGTGTTGAAATAGGAAATAACTAACCCATGGAGATCGGTATCGACCTCCCCACACTTTAAGATTGCACCATCCTCAGTGCATGCTAAGATGTGCAGGTGGACGGGTTGTTCCAACTGATGCTTTTCTCCAAAGATTGTGCAGATGGACTTGTCTTCTCTCCCCATGTAAACGTCTTCCGCTTCCCTTCCGGGTGGCCATCCTGAAAGAAAATAGGGAAGAAAAGTAACCCAGAAATAAAGATAAGAAAATAAATGAAGTATGGTTGGGTTAATGCCAAATGATAAGGGTCTCATTTACATGGAAGCTTCAACATGTACGTGAGAAAATAATAGAAGCCATGGCATGCCAGTGGGACAAAATGTACAACAATGGAGAAGAGAGTGGGTAATGAAAGACAATGTAAGTTCATGTCAATGCAAAAGGAATACAGGTACAATAAAAGTTTGCCATTGACAGAAAAATAGCATCACCAAACATTGGAAAACAAGTCACTAAAAATTATACCAGAAAAGAGGCAACAGTTAAATAAGAAAATCAACACCAAAGGAAAAATAATAAATTTAGAAAAGAAAAGAAAAATATGCACTAAATTAAAATGCAATGAAGGAAATATGCAAATAAATAAAATGAAAGATAAGAAGAATGAGAAGGGAAAGAAGTGAGTAAGAAAGGAGGGAGGGAAAAATTAGGATTGGGGAAAAAAGATAAGATATTTGGCAAATTAGGATAAGCTGTGCGGCGCAAGCAACGCGGACGCGTGGGGCACGCAGTCGCGTGACTTGCGCTTTAAGTTAATCGACGTGGTCGCGTCGGTCACGCGGTCGCGTGACACATGTTATGCTTCTGGCGCAAGTGCAGCCTCGCGCTTGCACAACTCTCTGTTCGAATTATTTTATTTGCCAAATTTGGGGTGACGCGATCGCGTGGGGCATGCAATCGCGTGAGTGGGCTTTAGAAGGGAATGACGCGGACGCGTGACCCATGCGTCCGCGTGTGTAGAATTGTGCGTTCAGCACCAATCCAGCACCACTCTCGCACAATAATTCGTTGTGCACCCTTTTTACGTCGAAAATCAGGGCACGCGGCCGTGTGGGTCACGCGGTCACGTGGGAGGCCATTATTCTCATGTGACGTGGACGTGTCGGTGACGCGGTCGCATGGGTTGATTTGTGCTACTGGCACGCCTCCAGCCACGCTCCAGCGTGACTCTCTGTTCAACTTTCTTTTCTTCATAACGCACTGGTGACGCGGACGCGTCAGCGATGCTGCCGCGTCGCGTGTGTAAATTTTTTTTTTTGATTATGCAGTATGCAAAGTGCAATGCTTAATATAAATGCTATGCATGATTCCAGGTTCAGTAAAAATTCAAAAACAAACAAAACATACTAGAATTAAAACTGAAAAGGGACGATCATACCATGGTGGGTTGTCTCCCACCTAGCACTTTTAGGTAAAGTCCTTAAGTTGGACATTCTGGTGAGCTCCTTGTTATGGTGGCTTGTGCTTGTACTGATCTAGGAATCTCCACCAGTGCTTGGAATGCCAGTAGCCTCCGGGATCCCAAACTAGGCACAGAAAGCCTTCAAGTATGTTAAAGCAAGTAACAAGGCCCCAAGAGTGTTGATTGTCAGAATGAATTCCGGGGTCCCAAACCTTGTTGAGTAATATTGTTCCATCCGGGTGGCAAGCAGTCTGAATTCTCACTGCAGTGACCCAACAGCTTCCGAGATCCTTTCAATTGAGCTTGACACCAATCCTTGCACCTCAAATTGAAGTGCGAAACCTCATTGAATCTTGCATACCATCTCTGAGTGCGAGTCATTTCCCTTTTACTCTTAAAGCCGCAGAGAACTCTAAGTTGGCCATCTGTTTCAAGTAAACCGTATTCAAGTGGAAAAATAATGATAAGAGTCAAGGATTTTACCCACTTGAAGTCTGTGTTGGTTGGTAGTGGCCTTGGGATTAGTATTTTTAGTGGTTCTGCAAGCTCTACTCCCTTGTGGTCTTCAGTGAATTCCTCCACTTCCTTGCAAACCTTTTCTATTCCAGCCATGTCCTGGTTAAAGTCTTCCATATCTTCCTCATCACTTGAGTCATAATTAGGAGGTTGAGAAAAGCCGACCTCTGCATCATCTTCGTATTTACTTGGGAAAGATTTTTCTGTCTCAAAGAATTCACTTGCGGGTGCAAGTTCATCACTAGGAGGACTTAACTGGTGACTATCATTATCAAGGAAACATGCGTCTTGAGTTACTCCGTCCAGTTCTTCATAAGATATCTGCATTGGAGGCTGTGCAACATCCTCTTTAGCGTCAATTGTAACATCCTTGACGGAATTCTCTACAACTCTGGATTCAGGTGGCGGTTCGGCATCTCCTGAATCTTCAACCAACTCTTCTTCTTCTACCATGACAGCTTCCTCTATTTGTTCCAGTACGAAGTTATGCTCTATGCTGTCCACTGGAGTTTCTTGTGTCTTCTTCACAATACATTCTTCATTAGATTCCCCACATGAAGCCATGGAGGTCTGTTGAGTGTCTGAACGTCTGGAAGATAATTGATTAATTGCTTGCTCCAGTTGATGAAGGGTTGTATTAAATTGTTTTACTGATTCTTCGAGGCGAACTTGTGATTCTGGGCTTGGTGGATATGGACATGGTGTATAGGGGAGTGGTGGTTCTTGGGAGTGATTGGATTGGCGTTGGGGTGGATAAGGATCATGTGGTAGTGAATGGTGAAAAAAAGCTTGTGAGTGTGGTGGTTCGAAGTTATGTCGAGAGGATGGTCTCTGAGCACAGGGTGGGGCGTGTTGGTAGTTACAAGGCGGTCCACCAAATCTATCAGTTGGGCATGCATTGTGAAATGGTCTTTGACCATGATATCTAGGATGATGTTGTTGCCTAAAGGGTTGATCGGATCCTTGTGGCTCCATCCATCTTTGATTGCTTAGACCTTGATGCATAGTCCTGTTATAGCTTCCATTCCTTGCAACAAAATTAGAACCAAACTCAAAGCGAGAGGGATGAGAATTCATAATAGGTATCAGAAATAAAAGGGAAGAGAGAAAACAAATAAACAAGTAAAAGAAAAATATTATTATTTTTTTTTTTGAAAAAATATTTACAATAACCAATAATAAGGCACACGTTTGCAATTCCCCGGCAACGGCGCCATTTTGACATTAGGATTTTTGCTAGTAAAGAATTTTATAAAGTCGCGTTGTAAATATAGTTTCTAAACCAACAAAAATCCCTTCGTGCAAACGTTTTGGTTGTCACAAGTAACAAACCCCTAAATAAATTGATAACCGAGTATTTAAACCTCGGGTCGTCTTCTCAAGGAATTGCAGGGAGGTATGTTCTTATTATTGGTTATGAATATTGTAAATCGGGGTTTTGAAGTTTGGGCAATGGGCACAGGTATATTTAAATGACAAGTAAAATAAATTAACAATAATAAAATCTCTTGGCAAGGTATAAGAACTGGAAGTCCTATCCTAGTTATCCTTATCAATTGTGATGAGAATTGGATTTTTCTCCCACTTTGTTAACCTCTAACTAAGAAGGTAAGTTAAGTGGATGAATTAATTCGAATCCTCAAGTCCCAGTCTTTCCTTGGGAAAAGTTAGAGTTATTGGATGTCGAATCAATTCTTGAAGAATTTCAATTTTCAATCAACAATGAGTTTGATAACTCAAGAGTCACCAATTAATCAACCAAAGCCAAAAGGGAAAATATCTAAATTAAATTAAAAGCATTCATGTAAATAAAGCAATCAAACTACGTCTAAATATAAATTCAAGTTATAGCATGGAAAGGTTCATAAGCCAATTGGGCAACATAAATCAAATATAGATAAAAGTATTAGAGTAAATAAAAGTAGAAAATAAATATTGAAGGAATATAGAACCTGGAATGAAGAAGAATTGAACTAAACTAATAGAAATCCTAAAATCCTAAATCCTAAGAGAGAGGAGAGAACCTCTCTCTCTAAAAACTACATCTAATCCTAAAATCGTGAATTATGAGAGCATGATGATGAATGGATGCATTCTCCCACTTTATAGCCTCTAATCTGTGTTTTTCGGGCTGAAAACTGGGTCAAAAATAGCCCAGAAGTCGCCCCCTGCATATTCTAGTACGTTCAGATCGCGGGCAAGTGACGCAGAGGCGTCGCCCACGCGGCCGCGCGGATTGAAGTTCGCAGATGCGACGCGTCCGCGTGGATCACGCGTTCGCGTCGCCTAGCATCAGAGCAACTATGGAATATTATATATCAAATCGAAGCCCCGGACGTTAGCTTTCCAACGCAACTAGAACCGCGTCGTTTGGACCTCTGTAGCTAAAGTTATAGCCATTTGAGTGCGAAGAGGTCAGGTTGGACAGCTTAGCAGTTTCTCCAACTTCTTGTATTCCTTCCATTTTTGCATTCTTCCTTTCCATCCTTTGAGCCATTCCTGCCCTATAATATCTGAAAACACTTAACACATATATCAAGGCATCTAATGGTAATAAGAGAGGATTAAACATAGGGAACTTAAGGCCAAAGAAGCATGTTTTCAATCAACGCACTTAATTAGGAAGACAAATGTAAAACCATGCAAATAGTATGAATAAGTGGGTAAAGAGTTGATAAAATCCACTCAATTAACCACAAGATAAACCATAAAATAGTGGTTTATCAGTGGTGCTGGAGATGATTTTGGGGTTTGATTGGTTATCAAAGAATTGGGTTTTGTTGGATTGCTTTGAACGGACTATTCGGTTTATGCCAGAAGGAGAGAATGGGGCGGTGGTAGCTACGGGGTATTACCTGAACTCTGTAATGGTCCATTGTAATGGGGAGGAGTGTCAAGGTTATATTCTGTTGGATGCTAATGCGATGGGCGATGTCCAGAATTTAGATCAAATCCCAGTGGTTAGAGATTTTCCAGAAGTGTTCTCGGAAGATATCCCGGAGTTCCCACCTCAAAGGAAAATTGAGTTTGCGATTGAATAGGTGCCGGGAGCCAGACCAGTATCGATTGCGCCGTATAGAATGGCTCTGATAGAGCTGGCAGAGCTAAAGACTCAGTTGGAAGAGCTTCTGAATAAGATTGACCGAGTGTATCACCGTGGGGAGCGCCAGTTTTTGGAGGCTTAGAACAGTTGGTTTTCTATTCATCCTGGAAGAACAAAGATGTATTATGACTTAAAGAAGATGTTTTGGTGGCCTGGGATGAAGGGTGATGTAGCTACAGTGGTATCCAAGTGTTTGACTTGCCAGAAAGTAAAGATAGAACACCAGAAACTGTCAAGAATGCTACAACCACTTGAGATTCCTCGGTGGAAGTGGGAAGAAATCGCAATAGATTTTGTGACCGGTTTACCGAGGACTAGGTCGGGATTTGATGCGATTTGGGTGATCGTGGATCGCTTAACCAAATTCGATCATTTTCTGCCTATCCGAATAAACTGTTCTATGGAAGAGTTGGCGAGATTGTACATCAAGGAGATAGTAAGGTTGCATGGTGTACTGTTAAGCATAGTATCGGACCGTGATCCCCGATGCACCTCAAGGTTTTGAGGAGCTTTCCATAGACCTTTCGGTACGAAGCTATGTCTTAGTACGGCGTATCATCCATAGACAGATGGACAATCAGGATTATTCAGACGTTGGAAGAAATGTTGAGAGCATGTATGTTGGATCAACCCGGGAGTTGGGACCGCTAGATGCCATTGGTGTGGAGTTTGCATACAACAATAGTTTTCATGCGAGCATTGGGATGGCTTCGTATGAAGCCTTATATGGACGGAAGTGCCAGTCTCAACTTTGTTGGTATGAATCTGGTGAAGTAAGTGTTTTGGGTCCAGATTTGATAGTTAAGAATATTGAGGACATTAAGAAGATTCGTGCAATGATTTTAACTGCCCAAAGTCGACAGAAGAGTTATGCGGATCAGACAGGGAAACCGTTAGAGTTCGAAGTAGGGGAGCACGTATTCCTTAGGGTTACACCAACAACTGGGATTGGAAGAGCAATCAAGACCAAAAAGTTGAACCCAAGATATATAGGACCGTTTGAGGTTTTGAAGAGATTCGGGCCGGTGGCGTATCAAGTAGCTTTGCCACCTCATCTATCTAACTTGCATTACGTATTCCACGTGTCACAGCTCCGTAAGTACACGTTGGATACGGCTCATGTGTTGGAGCCCGAGTCGGTAGAGTTGCGAGAGAACTTGGCTTTCCAAGTAACCCCTGTGAGGATCGATGCAACTAGTGTGAAGAAGCTGTAAGGAAAGGATGTTCCATTGGTTAAAGTTGCTTAGGAGTGAACTGGAGTTAAAGAGTACACTTGGGAATTGGAGTCTGAGATGCGAAAGGACTATCCCGATCTTTTCTCAGGTAATTCAAATTTTGAGGGCAAAAATTCTTATTTGGTGGGAAGAATATAAGAACAGTAATTAATCAACCAACTAATTAAGTGGTTAATTACCCAAGTAGATTCCGAAAAGTTAGAGAGAGAATTTGAGGAATTAAAGGTGATTTCTGGACTCAGTGGGTCTTTTTGAGTCAGAAAATGTGTTTTCTGTAAAAAAATAGTGAAAAATTGCAAACCGACAGTTGAACCGGTTGACCTGGTTCAAGTCTACCCGGTACCACACGAGAAAAGTGAAAACCATCAAAAACCTTAGAAAAACATTAGAAATGAAAAACCGGGTGTTAATTTTAAAGGTTTGGCCCGACAGGCTAAAAACACTAACTGATTGGACCGGACCCAAGTTTGGCCCAAGCCCAACATATAAAAGGCTCATTAAATGAACCAAATTAGCCACAACACTAAACACACCCACACTCATGCTGAATTGAAGAGAGGAAGAAGAAACCCTCTTTTAATCACGAAATCTTCCCAGTTTTTCTCTTGAAAATTTTGGGTACTTAGGGTTTGTGCCTAAGTGAGTTTTTATGATTTTGGATGTTTAGGTTTGCATTAAGCCTTGCTTAACATTGGGTTTTGACATCCAAATCTGTGGGAGAAGGTAAGATCCATTAAACCCTTGTGAATTTGTGTTTAATTGGAACCCTAGGTTGATTTGAGGTGATTTATATGTATATAGTTTGATTATTGTGGCTTTGGGAACTCTTGGAACCTATTTGTGCTTATTGGAGTGAAATTGAAAGCTTGGTTTGTGGTTGGAAGCTTGGTTGTGCTAAGTTGGAATTTGGTGCATAAAGGAAATTGGCTAAGGTATGGTTTCGATTTCCTCTATGTAGTATATAATATTCATGGACACATAGGCTAGTGACCAATAGGATAGGTTGAACTAAAATGATGGTTGGTGTGTTAAATGTTGATGAATTGAGTAATGTTGGGTTATTTGTGATGAATTAGAATGATATGATGATGTTGAATTATTGTATGAATTGGAAGTTGGTTCCTTATGATAATGGTAGTGTTATGATTTATGAAATGGTGGATTTGATGGTGATTTAATCATAAGCGTCATATAGTTGATGTTGAAATTGAGAGTAATGAAATGAGAAGGAGAATGCAGTAAGGTTGGTGTATGATGGTACAACTAGTATATTTTGATGAAAAGTGAAGTTTTAGATGGTTTGATGTGGTTTGGTATGGGTATGGTAATAAATTTTGAAAATTTTGAAGTTTTGTAAAATTGGGTTTTTGGTGAACTTTGTCCGATCATAACTTTTGTCTTGGTTTTCGAAACTGTATGAAATTTGTTTAGAATTAAAGATCTTCAAAAAACTCTTTAAATCGGTATAAAGTATGTGAAAATTTGAATTTTTTAGAGGAAGTTATGATCCGGCAAATTTGTGTTAAAAATCTGAAATTCTGCAAAGTTGCAGAATTTCATGATTTCTGATATGTGCGGGCGCACACTCTTGTGCGGAGGCACAACTTGCAGAAATTTTGACCTGTGCGGACGCACACACACCTATGCGCACACACAGGCAAGGAAGTGTGTTCTGTTCACAACGCTAGCACAGATTGTGCGCACACATATCCAAGGAAGAATTTCAACCTGTGCGGATGCATAGGCTTGTGCGGACGCAAAAGTTGGGGAGGCTAATCTGTTGGGGGCGCTAGCACAGGTTGTGCGAGTGAATAGTTTTGTAAAACTTGGCACCTGTGCGTAGGCACACCCCTGTGCGTACGCACGCATTTTAAAATTTTCAGGAGTGTGCGCACGCAAAGACCCTTGTGCGGCCGCACACGACCTGTTTCCAAAAATTTTATTTGTTTTCAACTATTCTATCTTCCCAACAAGGTTGTAAGCTTCTTTAACAACATTTTAAGATTTTTGGGCCTAGTTTTGAGTATTGGAACATGGGATATAACTTAAGGGTTCTAGTACATGATTTTAAGGTAAATTAGAAAAACGGAGGCCTAGGTTTATGGTGTGCTGAGAAGGGTTTGATGTTAGGTGAAGGATGATTGATGTATGAGGTGAGGAGTGATGAACTGTTGATATTTGGATACTGAGTTATGAATGGACAGTGGTTGAGAAGAGTCGGGGACTCAAATTGAAGTGATGGATCTCTGTATACTGAAAATGCTTTTGAAAACCACTGAAATAATATTTTTATATGATATTATGAGACGCTATGCGCCTGGCAGGGACGGTGGTTAATCCCGCCTGTCGAGGTAGCGGCGGCGGCATAAGAACGGTAGTTAATCCCGCTTAGGTTGAGATGTGAGGTCTGAGACAAGAGTATCCCGCTCGCATCCCTTCGAATCTATAGGGCGAGCAGGCGCCGGTACCTGGACAGTGATCCGGGCACTATATCTCGGGGGTTCCCATATGAGAAATTCGAAGGGCGACGTCTCCATGGAGATGTGTCAGGTTGGCAGTTGAACCGACAATGTGATATCACAGCCAGTAGGGCAGGCATTCATCATATGCATTTTCTATCTATTTGTATGCTTTGTTTACTTGTAATGGCTTGCCTAATTGAATGACATGCTTACTTGCTATCTGAATTATTTGCTTTATATGCTTCTACTTGTGCTTTACTTGCATTGTATATTACATGTGTTTTCTACTGGGATTGAGGAGGTTCGGAAGACGATGGCGATGGGATCGCATGGAGGATCGGTTGGTGAAGGCTGTGGGACAGCGGTGTTTAGTTAGAGTAGAAATCTCTTAAGATAGATTACCTGGTTTATTTAAGTTAATGTTGATATATTATGCTTAATTGTTTTAGAATGCTTTAAGTTGATTCTTGTGATGGATATGGAGCTTAGGATTGCCTTTGGCGTCCCGGGGTCTTATATCCTACATCACTGGACACTGTTACCATACTGAGAACCTCCGGTTCTCATACCAAATCTCTGTTATGTTTTTCAGATGCAGGTCGCAACCCACCTCAGTGAGTTATTTTGGATGGTAACAGAAGTGGAAGATCTTGGATTCTTTTAGAGTCTTTTTGGTTTATTTTGTTTATACATCTCTCCTTTTGTATTTTTTTTTTTTGCCTAGAGGCATGTATTGAGAGAACAAAACTTGTATAAGCTGTTTTCACTGTATGATTCTGTATACCTATATACAGCTAGCCGGCTTAAACTCCACGAGTCGTGACTAGTTTCCTATGATATTATATACTTATCTTTTGTTATATCCTATCTGTTTCTTGTGCCTTAAGCTAGTAGCTTAGTTAGTACGCTTTGCGCTTTTGAAATTCTGTTTTTAAGCTATATCCTTCATCAGGCTTCTAAATTATACTATTCCTTATATATATATATAATACGTATGAGCTTAGAACTGTCATAATCTCCGATTAACCTTTGCTTTACGACGCGAGGTAAGGTTTAGGCTAATTAGGGTGTTACACATTCACTTGAAATTCCCACCAAGTATCCAGTAGAAGGTTGGAGTATGTTACCTTTCAACTTCATTTTTTTAATGTGGAGTAAAAAAAGACATCGGCGCTGCTCCTTGATGAGCGGATAATTTATACGCTTTTTGGCATTGTTTTTAGGTAGTTTTTAGTAGGTTCTAGCTACTTTTTAGTATGTTTTTATTAGTTTTCATGCAAAATTCATATTTCTGGGCTTTACTATGAGTTTGTGTGTTTTTCTGTGATTTTAGGTATTTTCTGGCTGAAATTGAGGGATCTGAGCAAAAATCTGATTCAGGCTGAAAAAGATTGCTGATGCTGTTGGATTCTGACCTCCCTGCATTCGGAATGAATTTTTTAGAGCTACATGAGTCCAATTGGCGCGCTCTTAATTGGGTTGGAAAGTAGACATCCAGGGAATTCCAGCAATATATAATAGTTTATACTTTGCTCGAAGATAAATGACGTAAACTGGCGTTTAACGCCAGTTCCTTGTTGCATTCTGGCATTGAACGCCAGAAACAGGTTGCAAGTTGGAGTTAAACGCCAGAAACAGGTTACAACCTGATGTTTAACTCTAGAAATAACCCAGGCACGTGAGAAGCTTAAGTCTCAGCCCCAGTACACACCAAGTGGGTCCTATAAGTGGATTTCTACACTATCTATCTTAGTTTACTCATTTTCTGTAAACCTAGGTTACTAGTTTAGTATTTAAACAACTTTTAGAGATTTATTTTGTACCTCATGACATTTTAGATCTGAACTTTGTAATCTTTGACGGCATGAGTCTCTAAACTCCATCGTTGGGGGTGAGGAGCTCTGCTGTGTCTCGATGAGTTAATGCAATTTATTTCTGTTTTCCATTCAAACACACTTGTTTCTATCTAAGATACTGATTCGTACCTAACCGTGATGAATGTGATTATCCATGACACTCATCACCATTCTCAACCCATGAACGTGTGCCTGACAACCACCTCCTTTCTACATTAGATTGAATGAGTATCTCTTAGATTCCTTAATCAGAATCTTCGTGGTATAAGCTAGAATCCATTGGCAGCATTCTTGAGAATCTGGAAAGTCTAAACCTTGTCTGTGGTATTCCGAGTAGGATTCAGGGATTGAATGACTATGACGAGCTTCAAACTCGCGAGTGTTGGGCGTAGTGGCAGACGCAAAAGAATCAATGGATTCTATTCTGACATGATCGAGAACCGACAGATGATTAGCCGTGCTGTGAGAGAGCATTTGGACCATTTTCACTGAGAGAATGGGAAGTAGCCATTGACAATGGTGATCTACCAACACACAGCTTGCCATAGGAGGAACCTTGCGTGCGTGAAGAAGAAGACAGGGGGAAAGCAGAGATTCAGAAGACAAAGCATCTCCAAAACTCCAACACATTCTCCATTACTGCGTAACAATTACTTATTTTATGCTCTTTCACTTTTTACAATTGAAACTAAAGAACCCTATTGGTATCCTGACTAAGAATAATAAGATAACCATAGCTTGTTTCAAGCCAACAATCTCCGTGGGATTCGACCCTTACTCACGTAAGGTATTACTTGGACGACCCAGTGCACTTGCTGGTTAGTTGTGCGAAATTACATAGTGTGAGTGTAATTTTCGTACACCAACTTTTTGACGCCGTTGCCGGGAATTGTTTGAGTTTGAACAATTGACGGTGAATCTTGTTGCTTAGATTAGGAAAATTTTGTCTTTTGGGTCAGAGTCTTTTATTTTCTTTTCAAAAATATTATTTTTTATTTTTAGTTTTTCTGTGAATTTAGTGTCATGTTTTAAGTTTGGTGTCAATTGCATGTTTTTCTTTGTCTTTCAATTTTCGAATTGCATGTTCTTTGTTCTTCTTTGATCTTAAAATTGTTCTTGTCAATTTTTCTTGTTTGATCTTTGGTTTGTCTTGTTTTGTGTCTTTTCTTGTGCATTTTCAAATTTTTTTTTTTAGTTTTCAAAATAATTTTTATTTATCAAATACCTTTTTAAAACACGTTAAATTTATAGCTCAGTTGGCTAGAGCGTTGGCTTATGTTCTTGGTAATTGGGTATCTTCCTTTTAAAACTTTTTCAAAAATAATTTTTCCTTGATTAAGTCTTGTGCCAAACTTTAAGTTTGGTGTTCTCTTGTTAATTTTCTTTAATTTTTGAAAATTTTTTTTTGGTTTTCTAAAAATTTTAAGTTTGGTGTTCTTTCTTTTGTTCTTGTTGTTCTTGAGTCTTCTTTGTGTTTTGATCTTAAATTTTTTAAGTTTGGTGTGCCTTGGTGTTTTCCCTACAAAATTTTCGAAAACAAGGAGTATTGGATTTAAAAATTTTAAGTCTTGTGTCTCTTGTGTGTTTTTCTCTTTCATAAGAAAATTCAAAAATCGAAAAAAATATTTTTTCTAACTATTTTTAAACAATTTTTTCGAAACTTTTCATAAAAATTCAGATTTCAATTTCAAAATTTTTCAATTCTTATCCTTTTAATTTTTTTTTTAAAAATCATATCTTTTTCAAAAAATATCCTAACCACTTTCTCTCTCCTCACTCTTTCGAAAATCTTCTTAAAATATTTTCAAATTTTTTTATTTTTATTTTTTATTTTTGTAGTTTTTATTTTATTTTATTTTATTATTTTGAAAATTATTTTTCTTATATAATAAAATAAATAAAATAAATCCACCTCATCTCCCTTTATCCATCATGGACCTAAGTGAAAATGAACAGTCCAGAAGGACTTTGGGGTCATATGCTAACCCCACTACTACTTCATATGGGAGTAGTATCTGTATACCCTCCATCGGAGTTAGTAGTTTTGAGTTGAATCCTCAGCTCATTATCATGGTGCAGCAAAGTTGCCAGTATTTCGGTCTTCCACAGGAAGAACCTACAGAGTTTCTAGCACAATTCTTGCAAATTGCTGACACAGTACATGATAAGGAAGTAGATCAGGATGTCTACAGATTATTACTATTTTCATTTGCTGTAAAAGACCAAGTTAAGAGGTGGTTAAATAACCAACCTAAGGCTAGCATAAGGACATGGAAACAGCTGTCAAAAAAATTCCTGAATCAATATTTCCCTCCAAAATAGATGACACAGCTAAGGCTGAGCATCCAAAGCTTTAAATAAGGAGATAATGAATCCCTTTATGATGCCTGGGAGAGATACAGAGAGATGTTAAGAAAATGCCCCTCTGAAATGTTTTTAGAGTGGGTACAGTTAGACATCTTCTATTATGGGCTTACAGAGAAAGTTCAGATTTCTCTAGACCACTCAACTGGTGGATCTATCCACATGAGAAAGACAATTGAAGAAGCTCAAGAGCTCATTGATACAGTTGCCAAAAATCAGCATCTGTATCTAAGTAGTGAACCTTCCATGAAAGAAGAGGCTAAAACAGTAACTGTTGAACTCAGTCCTGTAGAACAAGTTACTGAATTCAATCAGCAATTAGATTTTCTAACAAAATAGCTAGCCAAATTCAAGGAGATATTGCAAGACACAAGACTGACTAATATGAATATGGAAGTACAGTTGAAGCAAACAGAACAGCAGTTATCAAAACAAATAACAGAAGAATACCAAGCAGTTCAATTAAGAAGTGGGAAGACATTAAATACCTCACTTCAAGGCAGCAGGAAGCCAAAAAATGAACAAACTGCTACCCAAAATCCCTCTGAGGACAATAAGAGCCCAGAGAGGAATAATTCTGGCGCTCAAACGCCAGAAGAGGGTGGAGAGCTGGCGTTGAACGCCCAAAGGAAGTTCAGTTCTGGTGTTCAGACGCCAGAAACAAGTAAGGGGTTGGCGTTGAACGCCTAAAGAAAGCTCAGTTCTGGCGTTCAAATGCCAAAAACAAGTAAGGAGTTGGCGTCTAACGCCACTCCAGCTTCCACCCCTAGCATTTAAACGCTAGTGGGGGATCAGACACATACAAGTGCTAATAGCAACCCCTCTAAAAAGGCTTCTCAACCCACGTCTGTAGGCAATAAACCTGCAGCAACTAAGGTTGAGGAATACAAAGCCAAAATGCCTTATCCTCAGAAACTCCGCCAAGCGAAACAGGATAAGCAATTTGCCCGCTTTGCAGACTATCTCAGGACTCTTGAAATAAAGATTCCGTTTGCAGAGGCACTTGAGCAAATACCCTCTTATGCTAAGTTCATGAAAGAGATCTTAAGTCATAAGAAGGATTGGAGAGAAATTGAAAAAGTTTACCTCATTGAAGAATGCAGTGTAGTCATTTTGAAAAGCTTACCAGAAAAGCTTAAAGATACCAGAAGTTTTATGATACCATGCACATTAGAGGGTACTTGTACCAAGCAAGCTCTATGTGATCTTGGGGCAAGTATCAACCTAATACCTGCATCTACTATCAGAAAGCTTGGTTTGACTGAAGAAGTCAAACCAACCCGGATATGTCACCAACTTGCTGATGGCTCCATTAAATACCCATCAGGCGTGATTGAAGACATGATTGTCAAGGTTGGGCCATTTGCCTTTCTCACTGACTTTGTGGTGCTGGAAATGGAGGAGCACAAAAGTGCAACTCTCATTCTAGGAAGACCTTTCCTAGCAACTGGACGAACCCTCATTGACGTCCAAAAAAGGGAATTAACCGTAAGAGTCAATGAGGATGAGTTTAAGTTGAATGTTGTCAAGGCTATGCAGCATCCAGGCACTCCAGATGACTGCATGAGCATTGATATTATTGACTCTCTGGTGGAAGAGGTCAATATGACTGAGAGTCTCAAATCAGAGCTAGAGAATATCTTTAAAGATGTTCAGCCTGATCTGGAGGAACCAGAGAGAATAATAGAACCTCTGAAAATCCCTCAGGAAGAGGAGAAACCTCCTAAAACCGAGCTCAAACCATTACCACCATCCCTGAAATATGTATTTCTGGGAGAAGGTGACACTTTTCCTGTAATCATAAGCTCTACCTTAGAGCCACAGGAAGAAGAAGCACTAATTCGAGTGCTGAGGACACACAAGACAACTCTTAGGTGGTCCATAAGTGATCTTAAGGACATTAGCCCAGCCAGATGCATGCACAAGATCCTATTGGAGGATAACGCTAAGCCAGTGGTTCAACCACAAAGGCGGCTAAATCCAGCCATGAAGGAAGTGGTACAGAAGGAGGTCACTAAATTACTAGAGGCTGGGATCATTTATCCTATTTTTGATAGCCCCTGGGTGAGCCCTGTCCAAGTTGTCCCCAAGAAGGGTGGCATGACAGTGGTTCATAATGAAAAAACTAAACTGGTTCCTACAAGAACAGTTACAGGGTGGCGTATGTGTATTGATTACAGAAGGCTCAATACAGCTACCAGAAAGGATCATTTTCCTTTACCATTCATAGACCAGATGCTAGAAAGACTAGCAGGTCATGATTACTATTGCTTTCTAGATGGCTATTCAGGTTACAACCAGATTACAGTAGATCCCCAGGATCAAGAGAAAACAGCATTCACATGTCCATCTGGAGTATTTGCATATAAAAGGATGCCATTTGGCTTGTGCAATGCACCTGTGGTGCACGAAATTGCAATAACACTTTTGCAATCCCGCACAACTAACCAGCAAGTGCACTGGGTCGTCCAAGTAATACCTTGCGTGAGCAAGGGTCGATCCCACGGAGATTGTCGGCTTGAAGCAAGCTATGGTTATTTTGTAAATCTTAGTCAGGATATCAGAAATTATCAGGATTGATTGTAAAAAGCAAAAGAACATGTAATGGTTACTTGTACTGCAGTAATGGAGAATGGGTTGAGGTTTGGAGATGCTCCATCTTCTGAATCTCTGCTTTCCTACTGTCTTCTTCATCAAACACGCATGTCTCCTTCCATGGCAAGCTCGTGTAGGGTCTCACTGTTGTCAGCAGCTACCTCCCATCCGCGCAGTGAAAGCTAATGCAAAGCACTCTGTCACAGTGCCGCCAATCACCGGTTTGGTTCCCTCCCCTACCGGAATAGAATCACTCTTTTGCGTCTGTCACTAACGCCCAGTAGGTTACAGGTTTGAAGCACATCACAGTCATTCAATCATTGAATCCTACTCAGAATACCACAGACAAGGTTTAGACCTTCCGGATTCTCTTGAATGCTGCCATCAGGTCCTGCCTATACCACGAAGATTCCGATTAAAGAACCCAAGAGATAACTACTCAATCTAAGATAGAACAGAGGTGGTTGTCAGGCATATGTTCATAGTTGAGAATGATGATGATTGTCACGGATCATCACATTCATCCGGATTAAGAACAAGTGTTATCTTAGAACGGAAGCAAGCATGATTGAATAAGAAACAGTAGTAATTGCATTAATCCATCAAGACACAGCAGAGCTCCTCACCCCCAACCATGGGGTTTAGAGGCTCATACTGTGGAAAGAACGTGTATGAAATGTTATGAGGTCATGAGGTTCTGATTACAATGTCAAAAGGTCCTATAAGTAGTAAACTAGTATCCTAAGGTTTACAGAAATGAGTAAATGACAGAAAAATCCACTTCCGGGCCCACTTGGTGTGTGCTTGGGCTGAGCATTGAAGCTTTTATGTGTAGAGACGTTTTCTGGAGTTAAACGCCAGTTCTCATGCCAGTTTGGGCGTTTAACTCCAACTTTTAATCCAGTTCCGGCGTTTAACGCTGGAATTTCTGAGGCCGGATTGCTACGCGGGTTTGGGCCATCAAATCTTGGACAAAGTATGGACTATTATATATTGCTGGAAAGCCCAGGATGTCTACTTTCCAACGCCGTTGAGAGCGCGCAAATTGGGCTTCTGTAGCTCCAGAAAATCCACTTCGAGTGCAGGGAGGTCAGAATCCAACAGCATCTGCAGTCCTTTTCAGTCTCTGGATCAGATTTTTGCTCAGGACCCTCAATTTCAGTCAGAAAATACCTGAAATCACAGAAAAACACACAAACTCATAGTAAAGTCCAGAAAAGTGAATTTTAATTAAAAACTAATAAAAATATACTAAAAACTAACTAAAAGATACTAAAAACATACTAAAAACAATGCCAAAAAGCATACAAATTATCCGCTCATCACAACACCAAACTTAAATTGTTGCTTGTCCCCAAGCAACTGAAAATCAAAATAGGATAAAAAGAAGAGAATATACTATAGACTCCAAAATATCAAAGAAACATAGCTCCAATTAGATGAGCGGGACTAGTAGCTTTTTGCCTCCGAACAGTTTTGGCATCTCACTCTATCCTTTGAAGTTCAGAATGATTGGCATCTATAAGAACTCAGAACTCAGATAGTGTTATTGATTCTCTTAGTGAAGTACATTGATTCTTGAACATAGCCAGTGTATGAGTCTTGGCTGTGGCCCAAAGCACTCTGTCTTCCAGTATTACCACCGGATACATACATGCCACAGACACATAATTGGGTGAACCTTTTTAGATTGTGACTCAGCTTTGCTAAAGTCCCCAATTAGAGGTGTCCAGGGTTCTTAAGCACACTCTTGTTGCCTTGGATCACCACTTTATTTCCTTCTCCTTTCTTTTCTTTTTCTTTTTTCTTCTTTTTTTTTTCGAAAGTAAACTTTTTTTTTTTTTCGAAAGTAAATATTTTTTTTTTCACTGCTTTTTCTTGCTTCAAGAATCAATTTGATGATTTTTCAGATCCTCAATAACAGTTCTCTTTTCTCCTCATTCTTTCAAGAGCCAACAAATTTAACATTCTTAAAAACAACAAATTCAAAAGACATATGCACTGTTCAAGCATTCATTCAGAAAACAAAAAGTATTGTCACCACATCAAACTAATTCAACTAGTTTCAGAGATAAATTTTGAAATCCTGTACTTCTTGTTCTTTTGTGATTAAAGCATTTTTCTTTTAAGAGAGGTGATGGATTCATAGGACATTCATAGCTTTAAGGCATAAACTTTAATTTTATTAATTATGAATTAAAAACAAGACTCAAAAGTAGATATAGAATAAGACTAGAAAAACGAAAAACAAAAACAAAATAAAGGAAAAAAAAAACGAAAAACAGAGGCTCCTAATGATAGAGGTTTTCACAGAGTTAGAACTCAACAACCTTGATTTTGAGAAGTGGATGCTCCCCCAGCTTGAGAGGAGAGCTTTTGGCGTTTCAGTTCCTTGATATCACGCCCCTGCTTCTCTTGTTCCTTCAGCAATTTGCAGATCATGCAGTTCTGATTCTGCTGTTCTTCCTTCAGTTGCTCCATAGTCTCTTGCAGCTTGTTGATGGATGCTTCTAGGCTGGCCCAGTAGCCAATTTCAGGGAATTCAGGGAGGAACTCACGCGCCCTCCTTTTGATGGAGTTGTCTTGCACTTGTCCTTCCATTGACTTCTTGGTGATTGGGTGTTCAATGGGTATGAACTCATCTACTCCCATCTTTACCCCAGCCTCTTTACAGAGCAAGGAGATCAAGCTTGGGTAGGCCAATTTGGCTTCAGTGGAATTCTTATTTGCAATTGTGTAGATCTCACAAGCAATCACATGATGCACCTCCACTGCTTTTCCAAGCATAATACAGTGAATCATCACTGCTCTCTTGATGGTGACCTCAGAACGGTTGCTAGTGGGCAATATGGAACGCCCAATAAAGTCTAGCCAACCTCTTGCAATTGGCTTGAGGTCTCCCCTCTTGAGTTGGTTTGGGACACCTTTAGAATTGGTTATCCACTTAGTTCCAGGGAGGCATATGTCCTCTAGAACTTGATCCAACCCCTTATCTACTCTCACCATCCTCCTATTGAAGGAATCAGGATCATCTTGTAGTTGAGGTAACTTGAAGATTTCTCTTATTTTGTCCAGATGGAAGTACATAACTTTCCCTCTGACCATGGTTCTGTGGGTAGGAAAAGCGGTTCCAGTCATTCTTTGCTTATCTGTGAGCCACAGATTTGAGTAGAATTCCTGAACCATGTTACTTCCAACCTTTGTCTCAGGATTGGTCAGAACTTCCCAACCTCTGTTTCGAATTTGCTCTTGGATCTCCGGATATTCATCTTCTTTCAGATCAAATTTAACTTCCGGGATCACTGACCTCAGTCCCATTATTTTGTGATAATGGTCCTCATGTTCTTTGGTTAAGAACTTCTCTTCATTCCAAAGATTCTTTGGATTGGTCTCTTTCCTTCCTCTTGAGTTGGTTTGTTTTCCCTTGGGAGCCATGATATTGATGAATCTTGGCTTAGTGATCACGGAAAAGCACACCAAACTTAGAGGTTTTGCTTGTCCTCAAGCAAAAAGAAAAGAAATAAGAGAAGAGAGAGAGAGAGGGAGAGAAAATTCGAATGGTGTGAGGAAGGAGGGGTGAGGAACGTTCATTTATAGAGTGGGGGGAGGAGAATTTCGAAAACAAAAGAGAGAATTGAAAGGAAATTTGAAAAGATATGAAAGATTTTTGAGAAAAGGGTGAGTTTTTGAAGAAGATTTGGGATTATTTTGAAATAGATTTGAAAAATTGTTTTGATTTTTGAAGATTTGAAAGTGAATAATGAATGATTGAAGTGTGATTTTGTAGAAAAGTATGGGTGAGAAAAGGAAAGTTTGAAAAAATCTGAGTTGAAAACAAAAATGTGGTCCCCCACCTTTCTGGCGTTAAACGCCCAGAATGGTACCCATTCTGGCGTTTAACGCCCACTTGGCACCCCTTTTGGGCGTTAACGCCCAGCCAGGTACCCTGGCTGGCGTTAAACGCCAGAAAACCTTCCTCACTGGGCGTTTTTCTGAACGCCCAGTGATACTGCACACCTGGCGTTAAACGCCCAGAATGGTGCCCATTCTGGCGTTTAACGCCCAGAATGGTACCATTACTGGCGTTAAACGCCCAGAATGGTGCCCATTCTGGCGTTTAACGCCCAAAATGCCCCTTACTGGCGTTTTTTCGCCAGTAAGCTCATTTTCTCTGCTTTTTGAGCTGAATTCTTCTGTAACTCTGTGAATTCCTTCATTTTTGATACTTGCCTCTGTAAGAACTAATCATACAACTTCCTAATGACTGGGTTGCCTCCCAGCAAGCGCTTCTTTACTGTCTTTAGCTGGACTTTCACTGAGAATCACTCAAGTCTCAGTTTGAGCATTCCTGCTCAAAATTTCCTTCAAGATAGTGTTTGATCCTCTGTCCATTAACAATGAACTTACTGTCAGAATCAATATCCTGAAGCTCAACATACCCATATGGTGACACTTTTGTAATCACATATGGACCCCTCCACCGGGATTTGAGTTTTCCTGGAAACAGTCTGAGCCTAGAGTTGAAGAGCAGAACTTTTTGTCCTGGTTCAAAGACTCTGGTTGACAATCTCTTGTCATGCCACTTCTTTGCCTTTTCCTTATAGATCTTAGCATTTTCAAAGGCATTGAGTCTGAACTCCTCTAGCTCATTTAGCTGGAGCAGTCTTTTCTCACCAGCTAACTGTGCATCCATGTTTAGGAATCTGGTTGCCCAGTAGGCTTTATGTTCCAGTTCCACAGGCAAATGGCAGGCCTTTTCATACACCAATTGGTATGGAGAGGTGCCTATAGGAGTCTTGAATGCTGTTCTGTATGCCCACAGAGCATCATCCAAGCTCTTTGCCCAATCCTTTCTTCGGGACATCACAGTCCGTTCCAGGATTCTTTTTAGCTCTCTGTTAGAGACTTCAGCTTGCCCATTTGTCTGTGGATGATACGGAGTTGCCACTTTATGGCTGATTCCATATCTAACCATAGCAGAGTATAGCTGTTTATTGCAGAAATGAGTACCCCCATCACTGATTAGTACTCTAGGGACGCCAAACCTGCTGAAGATGTTTTTCTGGAGGAATTTCAGCACGGTTTTGGTATCATTAGTGGGTGTAGCAATTGCTTCTACCCACTTAGATACATAGTCCACTGCCACCAGAATGTAAGTGTTTGAGTATGATGGTGGGAATGGCCCCATGAAGTCAATTCCCCATACATCAAACAGCTCTATCTCTAATATCCCTTGTTGAGGCATGGCATATCCGTGAGGCAGGTTACCAGCTCTTTGGCAACTGTCACAGTTACGCACAAACTCTCGGGAATCTTTATAGAGAGTAGGCCAGTAGAAGCCGCACTGGAGAACTTTAGTGGCTGTTCGCTCACTTCCAAAGTGTCCTCCATACTGTGATCCATGGCAGTGCCATAGGATCCTTTGTGCTTCTTCTCTGGGTATACACCTGCGGATCACTCCGTCAGCACATCTCTTAAAGAGATATGGTTCATCCCAAAGGTAGTACTTGGCATCTGAAATTAGTTTCTTTCTTTGCACATGACTGTACTCCTTGGGTATGAACCTCACAGCTTTATAATTTGCAATGTCTGCAAACCATGGAGCTTCCTGAATGGCAAAGAGTTGCTCATCTGGGAAAGTCTCAGAGATCTCAGTAGAAGGGAGGGACGCCCCAGCTATTGGTTCTATTCAGGACAGATGATCAGCTACTTGGTTCTCTGTCCCTTTTCTGTCTCTTATTTCTATATCAAACTCTTGCAGAAGCAACACCCATCTTATAAGCCTGGGTTTTGAATCCTGCTTTGTGAGTAAGTATTTAAGAGCAGCATGGTCAGTGTACACAATCACCTTTGATCCCACTAAGTAGGATCTAAACTTGTCAATGGCATAGACCACTGCAAGTAATTCTTTTTCTGTGGTTGTGTAATTCTTCTGTGCATCATTTAGAACACGGCTGGCATAATAAATGACATGCAGAAGTTTGTTATGCCTCTGTCCCAACACTGCACCAATGGCATGATCACTGGCATCACACATTAATTCAAATGGTAATGCCCAATCTGGTGCAGAGATGACTGGTGCTGTGACCAGCTTAGCTTTCAGGGTCTCAAATGCCTGCAAACACTGTGTGTCAAACACAAATGGTGTGTCAGCAGCTAGCAGGTTACTCAGAGGTTTAGCAATTTTCGAAAAATCCTTGATAAACCTTCTGTAGAATCCTGCATGCCCCAGAAAGCTTCTGATTGCCTTAACATTGGCAGGTGGTGGTAATTTTTCAATTACTTCCACCTTTGCCTTATCCACCTCTATTCCCCTGCTTGAAATTTTGTGCCCAAGGACAATTCCTTCAGTCACCATAAAGTGACATTTCTCCCAGTTTAAAACCAGGTTGGTCTCTTGGCATCTTTTCAGGACAAGTGATAGGTGGTTAAGACAGGAGCTAAATGAGTCTCCATATACTGAAAAGTCATCCATGAAGACTTCCAGAAATTTCTCTACCATATCTGAGAAGATAGAGAGCATGCACCTCTGAAAGGTTGCAGGTGCATTGCACAGACCAAAAGGCATTCTCCTATAGGCAAACACGCCTGAAGGGCAGGTGAATGCTGTCTTCTCTTGGTCCTGAGGGTCTACTGCAATTTGGTTGTAGCCTGAATAGCCATCCAAAAAGCAGTAATAATCATGGCCAGCTAGTCTTTCTAGCATTTGGTCTATGAATGGTAAAGGAAAATGATCCTTTCTGGTGGCTGTATTGAGCCTTCTGTAGTCAATACACATGCGCCACCCTGTGACTGTCCTTGTAGGAACCAGTTCATTTTTTTCATTATGAACCACTGTCATGCCTCCCTTTTTGGGAACAACTTGGACAGGGCTCACCCAGGGGCTATCAGAAATAGGATAAATAATCCCAGCCTCTAGTAATTTAGTGACCTCTTTCTGCACCACCTCCTTCATGGCAGGATTTAGCCTCCTCTGTGGTTGAACCACTGGTTTGGCATTATCCTCCAACAGGATCTTGTGCATGCATCTGGCTGGGCTAATGCCCTTGAGATCACTTATGGACCACCCAAGAGCTGTCTTGTGTGTCCTTAGCACTTTAATCAGTGCTTCCTCTTCCTGTGAATTTAAAGCAGAGCTTATAATCACTGGAAAAGTATCACCCTCTCCCAGAAATGCATATTTCAGGGATGGTGGTAATGGCTTGAGTTCAGGCTTAGGAGGCTTATCCTCTTCCTGAGGAATTTTCGAAAATTCCCTTGCCTCCTCTGGTTCTTCCTGATCAGTTTGAGCATCTTTGAAGATGTCCTCAAGCTCTGATTCTAGGCTTTCAGCCATATTGATCTCTTCTACCAGAGAGTCAATAATGTCAGCGCCCATGCAGTCATTTGGTGTGTCTGGATGCTGCATAGCTTTTACAGCATTCAACTTGAACTCATCCTCATTGACTCTCAAGGTTACTTCCCCCTTTTGTACATCAATGAGAGTTCGTCCAGTTGCTAGGAAAGGTCTTCCTAGAATGAGAGTTGCACTCTTGTGCTCCTCCATTTCCAGCACCACAAAGTCAGTTGGAAAGGCAAATGGCCCAACCTTGACAATCATGTCTTCTATTATGCCTGATGGGTGTTTAATGGAGCCATCAGCAAGTTGGAGGCATATCCTGGTTGGTTTGACTTCTCCAATCAACCCAAGCTTTCTGATAGTGGATGCAGGTATTAAATTGATGCTTGCTCCAAGATCACATAGGGCTGTCTTGGTGCAAGTGCCTTCTAATGTGCATGGTATCAGAAAGCTTCCAGGATCTTGAAGCTTTTCTGGTAAGCTTTTTAGAATGACTGCACTGCATTCTTCAGTGAGAAATACTTTTTCAGTTTATCTCCAATCCTTCTTATGACTTAAGATTTCCTTCATGAACTTAGCATAAGAAGGTATTTGCTCAAGTGCCTCTGCAAACGGAATCTTTATTTTAAGAGTCCTTAAATAGTCTGCAAAGCGGGCAAATTGCTTATCCTGTTCCGCTTTGCGGAGTTTTTGAGGATAAGGCATCTTGGCTTGATATTCTTCAAGCTTAGATGCTGCAGGTTTATTCCTTACAGAAGTGGTTGAAGAAGCCTTGTTAGAGGGATCACTGTCAGCACTCTTAGGTGTCTGATTTTCCCTTGGCGTTTGAACGCCAGGATTGGGTGGAAAATGGGCGTTTAACGCCAGCTTTTCCCCCTTTTCTGGCGTTTGAACGCCAGAACTGGGCAAGGAATGGGCGTTTAACGCCAGCTTTCCTTCCCTTTCTGGCGTTTGAACGCCAATAAAATTCCTCTCTGGGCTCTTACTGTCCTCAGAGGGATTTTGAACAGTAGTTTGTTTGTCCTCTGTCAATTGTTCCTTGTTTGGTATTTTACTCTTTTTAGCAGTGTTATTCAAGGTCTTCCCACTCCTCAATTGAACTGCTTGACACTCCTCTGTTATCTGTTTAGATATTTGCTGTTTTGCTTGATTCAACTGTAGTTCTATGCTCTTATTAGCAACTTTAGTTTCATGGAGCATCTCCTTAAATTCTGCTAACTGTTCTGTCATCAGGAGTAGTTGTTGATTAAGCTCATTCATCTGTTCTTGAGGATTAGGATCAGTGACTAATGCCATGACTTCCTCCTTTGGAACGAACTCATTGCTAGAATATAGGTATTGGTTTCTAGCAACAGTGTCTATAAGCTCTTGAGCTTCTTCAATTGTCTTCCTCATGTGTATAGATCCACCAGCTGAGTGGTCTAAAGACATTTGAGCTTTTTCTGTAAGCCCATAGTAGAAAATGTCTAACTGTACCCACTCTGAAAACATTTCAGAGGGACATTTTCTTAGCATACCTCTATACCTCTCCCAGGCATTATAAAGGGATTCATTGTCCTCTTGTTTAAAGCCTTGGATGTCCAGCCTTAGCTGTGTCATCCTCTTTGGAGGGTAAAAATGATTCAGAAATTTGTCTGACAACTGTTTCCATGTCTTTATGCTTGCTGTAGGTTGGTTATTCAACCACCTTTTAGCTTGATCTTTTACAGCAAATGGAAACAGTAATAGTCTGTAGACATCCTGATCCACCTCTTTATCATGTACTGTGTCAGTAATTTGTAAAAACTGTGCCAGAAACTCAGTAGGTTCTTCCTGTGGAAGACCGGAATACTGGCAATTTTGCTGCACTATGATAATGAGTTGAGGATTTAGCTCAAAGCTGCTTGCTTTGATGGGAGGTGTACAGATGCTACTCCCATATGCAGCTGTAATGGGGTTAGCATATGACCCCAGAGTCCTTTTGGACTGATTAATTCCACTTAAGTCCATAATGGACAAAAGGGAAATGATAATGATTGCAAAGAGATAAATTTTGTTTATTTTTTTTTTTGAAATAACCGAAAAAAAAATAAAATAAAATAAAGTAAAACAAGAGGAAAATAATAAAAAAAATTCGAAAATCAAAAGGAAAATGAGATCAAAGCAAATTGAGAACTGAATCAATTAGTTAATTAAAAAGATTTTGAAAACAGCAATTAAAAAGATATGATTGAAAAAATGTTTATGAAAAAGATTTGATTTTTGAAAAGAGGAAAGAGAAAAACACAAAGAGACACCAAACTTAAAATTTTTAGAAATCAAACACAAATTTTTTCGAAAATTTTTAAGGGAAAAACACAAAGAGGACACCAAAATTAGAATTTTTATGAATCAAAAAGGGACTAAGAACATGCAAAAATCGAAAATTAAGAGAAAAACAAAAGCATGCAATTGACACCAAACTTAAAATATGAAACTAGACTCAACTAAAAGACTCTAAACCAACAAAAATAAAACAGTCCTAATCTAAGCAACAAGATAAGCCGTCAGTTGTCCAAACTCGAACAATCCCCGGCAACGGCGCCAAAAACTTGGTGCACGAAATTGCAATAACACTTTTGCAATCCCGCACAACTAACCAGCAAGTGCACTGGGTCGTCCAAGTAATACCTTGCGTGAGCAAGGGTCGATCCCACGGAGATTGTCGGCTTGAAGCAAGTTATGGTTATTTTGTAAATCTTAGTCAGGATATCAGAAATTATCAGGATTGATTGTAAAAAGCAAAAGAACATGTAATGGTTACTTGTACTGCAGTAATGGAGAATGGGTTGAGGTTTGGAGATGCTCCATCTTCTGAATCTCTGCTTTCCTACTGTCTTCTTCATCAAACACGCATGTCTCCTTCCATGGCAAGCTCGTGTAGGGTCTCACTGTTGTCAGCAGCTACCTCCCATCCGCGCAGTGAAAGCTAATGCAAAGCACTCTGTCACAGTGCCGCCAATCACCGGTTTGGTTCCCTCCCCTACCGGAATAGAATCACTCTTTTGCGTCTGTCACTAACGCCCAGTAGGTTACAGGTTTGAAGCACATCACAGTCATTCAATCATTGAATCCTACTCAGAATACCACAGACAAGGTTTAGACCTTCCGGATTCTCTTGAATGCTGCCATCAGGTCCTGCCTATACCACGAAGATTCCGATTAAAGAACCCAAGAGATAACTACTCAATCTAAGATAGAACAGAGGTGGTTGTCAGGCATATGTTCATAGTTGAGAATGATGATGATTGTCACGGATCATCACATTCATCCGGATTAAGAACAAGTGTTATCTTAGAACGGAAGCAAGCATGATTGAATAAGAAACAGTAGTAATTGCATTAATCCATCAAGACACAGCAGAGCTCCTCACCCCCAACCATGGGGTTTAGAGGCTCATACTGTGGAAAGAACGTGTATGAAATGTTATGAGGTCATGAGGTTCTGATTACAATGTCAAAAGGTCCTATAAGTAGTAAACTAGTATCCTAAGGTTTACAGAAATGAGTAAATGACAGAAAAATCCACTTCCGGGCCCACTTGGTGTGTGCTTGGGCTGAGCATTGAAGCTTTTATGTGTAGAGACGTTTTCTGGAGTTAAACGCCAGTTCTCATGCCAGTTTGGGCGTTTAACTCCAACTTTTAATCCAGTTCCGGCGTTAACGCTGGAATTTCTGAGGCCGGATTGCTACGCGGGTTTGGGCCATCAAATCTTGGACAAAGTATGGACTATTATATATTGCTGGAAAGCCCAGGATGTCTACTTTCCAACGCCGTTGAGAGCGCGCAAATTGGGCTTCTGTAGCTCCAGAAAATCCACTTCGAGTGCAGGGAGGTCAGAATCCAACAGCATCTGCAGTCCTTTTCAGTCTCTGGATCAGATTTTTGCTCAGGACCCTCAATTTCAGTCAGAAAATACCTGAAATCACAGAAAAACACACAAACTCATAGTAAAGTCCAGAAAAGTGAATTTTAATTAAAAACTAATAAAAATATACTAAAAACTAACTAAAAGATACTAAAAACATACTAAAAACAATGCCAAAAAGCATACAAATTATCCGCTCATCAACCTGCAACCTTTCAAAGGTGCATGCTCTCTATTTTCTTTGATATGGTGGAAAAATTTCTTGAAGTTTTCATGGATGACTTTTCAGTATTTGGAGACTCATTCAGCTCCTGTCTTGACCATCTAGCACTTGTTCTAAAGAGGTGCCAAGAGACTAACCTCGTTTTAAACTGGGAGAAATGTCACTTTATGGTGACTGAAAGAATTGTCCTTGGGCACAAAATTTCGAACAAGGGAATAGAGGTGGATCAAGCCAAGGTAGAGGTAATTGAAAAATTACCACCACCTGCCAATGTTAAGGAAATCAGAAGCTTTTTGGGGCATACAGGATTCTTGGTGCACGAAATTGCAATCACACTTTTGCAATTCCGCACAACTAACCAGCAAGTGCACTGGGTCGTCCAAGTAATACCTTACGTGAGTAAGGGTCGATCCCACGGAGATTGTCGGCTGGTGCACGAAACTGCAATCACACTTTTGCAATCCCGCACAACTAACCAGCAAGTGCACTGGGTCGTCCAAGTAATACCTTACGTGAGTAAGGGTCGATCCCACGGAGATTGTCGGCTTGAAGCAAGCTATGGTTATCTTGTAAATCTTAGTCAGGATATCATAAATTATCAGGATTGATTGTGAAAAGTAAAAGAACATGAAATAAGTACTTGTTATGCAGTAATGGAGAATAGGTTGGGGCTTTGGAGATGCTCCATCTTCTGAACCTCTGCTTTCCTACTGTCTTCTTCATCAAACACGCAAGGCTCCTTCCATGGCAAGCTGTGTGTAGGGTTTCACCGTTGTCAATGGCTACCTCCCATCCTCTCAGTGGAAATGTTCAACGCACCCTGTCACGGCACGGCTATCCATCTGTCGGTTCTCGATCAGGCCGGAATAGAATCCAGTGATTCTTTTGCGTCTGTCACTAACGCCCCGCCTTCAGGAGTTTGAAGCTCGTCACAGTCATTCAATCATTGAATCCTACTCAGAATACCACAGACAAGGTTTAGACCTTCCGGATTCTCTTGAATGCCGCCATCAGTTCTAGCTTATACCACGAAGATTCTGATTAAAGAATCCAAGAGATATCTACTTAATCTAAGGTAGAACGGAGGTGGTTGTCAGGAACGCGTTCATAGTTGAGAACATGATGAGTGTCACGGATCATCACATTCATCCGGGTTAAGAACAAGTGATATCTTAGAATAGAAGCAAGCATGATTGAATAAGAAACAGTATTAATTGCATTAATCCATCAAGACACAGCAGAGCTCCTCACCCCCAACCATGGGGTTTAGAGACTCATGCCGTGGAAGGTACACAAAGAAAATGTGTAAAGTGTCATGAGGTACAGATACAATGTCAAAAGATCCTATTAATAGTGAACTAGTAACCTAAGGTTTTACAGAAATGAGTAAATGACAGAAAAATCCACTTCCGGGCCCACTTGGTGTGTGCTTGGGCTGAGCATTGAAGCTTTCATGTGTAGAGACCTTTTCTGGAGTTAAACGCCAGCTTTCATGCCAGTTTGGGCGTTTAACTCCAAGTTTTATGCCAGTTTCAGTGTTAAACGCTGGAAATTCTAAGGCTGATTTGCCACGCCGGTTTGGGCCATCAAATCTTGGGCAAAGTATGGACTATCAGATGTTGCTGGAAAGCCCAGGATGTCTACTTTCCAACGTCATTGAGAGCGCGCCGATTGGGCTTCTGTAGCTCCAGAAAATCCACTTCGAGTGCAGGGAGGTCAGAATCCAACAGCATCTGCAGTCCTTTTCAGTCTCTGAATCAGATTTTTGCTCAGGACCCTCAATTTCAGCCAGAAAATACCTGAAATCACAGAAAAACACACAAACTCATAGTAAAGTCCAGAAAAGTGAATTTTAACTAAAAACTAATAAAAATATACTAAAAACTTAACTAAATATACTAAAAGCATACTAAAAACAATGCCAAAAAGTGTATAAATTATCCGCTCATCACAACACCAAACTTAAATTGTTGCTTGTCCCCAAGCAACTGAAAATCAAAATAGAATAAAAAGAAGAGAATATACTATAGACTCCAAAATATCAAAGAAACATAGTTCCAATTAGATGAGCGGGACTAGTAGCTTTTTGCCTCCGAACAGTTTTGGCATCTCACTCTATCCTTTGAAGTTCAGAATGATTGGCATCTATAAGAACTCAGAACTCAGAACTCAGATAGTGTTATTGATTCTCCTAGTTAAGTATAATGATTCTTGAACATAGCTAGTGTATGAGTCTTGGCTGTGGCCCAAAGCACTCTGTCTTCCAGTATTACCACCGGATACATACATGCCACAGACACATAATTGGGTGAACCTTTTTAGATTATGACTCAGCTTTGCTAGAGTCCCCAATTAGAGGTGTCCAGGGTTCTTAAGCACACTCTTTTTGCCTTGGTTCACAACTTTAATTTTTTTTCTTTTCTTTTTCTTTCTTCTTTTTTTTTTATAAAATTTTTTTTTTGTATTCACTGCTTTTTCTTGCTTCAAGAATCAATTTGATGATTTTTCAGATCCTCAATAACAGTTCTCTTTCTCCCTCATTCTTTCAAGAGCCAACAATTTTTAACATTCTCAAAACAACAAATTCAAGAGATATATGCACTGTTCAAGCATTCATTCAGAAAACAAAAAGTATTGTCACCACATCAAACTAATTCAACTAGTTTCAAGGATAAATTTTGAAATCCTGTACTTTTTGTTCTTTTGTGATTAAAGCATTTTTCATTTAAGAGAGGTGATGGATTCATAGGACATTCATAGCTTTAAGGCATAATCTTTAAATTTTATTAATTATGAATTAAGAACAAGACTCAAAAATAGATATAAAATGAACTAAAAAAAAAATAGAAGACAAAAATTTAAATAGGCTCCTAATGATAGAGGTTTTCACAGAGTTAGGACTCAACAACCTTGATTTTGAGAAGTGGATGCTCCTTCAGCTTGAGAGGAGAGCTTTTGGTGTTTCAACTCTTGGAGTTCACGCCCCTGCTTCTCTTGCTCCTTCCATTGACTTCTTGGTGATTGGATGTTCAATGGGTATGAATTCATCTGCTCCCATCTTTACCCCAACCTCTTTACAGAGCAAGGAGATCAAATTTGGGTAAGCCAATTTGGCTACAGTGGAATTCTTATTTGCAATTGTGTAGATCTCACAAGCAATCACATGATGCACCTCCACTTCTTTTCCAAGCATAATGCAATGAATCATCACTGCTCTCTTGATAGTGACCTTAGAACGGTTGCTAGTGGGCAGTATGGAACGCCCAATAAAGTCTAGCCAACCTCTTGCAATTGGTTTGAGGTCTCCCCTCTTGAGTTGGTTTGGGACACCCTTTGAATTGGTTATCCACTTAGTTCCAGGGAGGCATATGTCCTCTAGAACTTAATCCAACCCTTTATCTGCTCTCACCATTCTCCCATTAAAGGAGTCAGGATCATCTTGCAGTTGAGGTAACTTGAAGATTTCTCTTATTTTGTCCAGATGGAAGTACATAACTTTCCCTCTAACCATGGTTCTGTAGGTATGGTAAGCGGTTCCAGTCATTCTCTGCTTATCTGTTAGCCACAGATTTGAGTAGAATTCCTGAACCATTTTCCTTCCAACCTTTATCTCAGGATTGGTTAGAACTTCCCATCCTCTGTTTCGAATTTGCTCTTGGATCCCCGGATATTCATCTTCTTTCAGATCAAATTTTACTTCCGGGATCACTGACCTCAGACCCATTATTTTGTGATAATGGTCTTCATGTTCTTTGGTTAAGAACTTCTCTTGATTCCAAAGATTCTTTGGATTATTCTCTTTCTTTCCTCTTAAATTGGTTTGTTTTCCCTTAGGAGCCATGATATTGATGAATCTTGGCTTTAGTGATCACGGAAAAGCACACCAAACTTAGAGGTTTGCTTGTCCTCAAGCAAAAGAAAGAAAGGAGAAGAGAGAAGAGAAGAGCAAATTCGAATGGTGTGGGGGAATGGTGAGGCCGAACGTGTTCTTATAAGGGGGGAAAGGAGATTTCGAAAAAATTGAGAAGAGATTTGAGAAGATATGGAGAGGATTTGAGAAAAGGGTGAGTTTTTGAATAAGATTTGGGATTGATTTGAGAGGGATTTGAAGAATGTTTTTGATTTGTGAGGATTTTAAAGTGAATAATGAAAGGTTGAAGTGTATTTATGTAGAAGAGTATGGGTAAGAAAAGGAAAGTTAAAAAAATTTGATTGAAAACGAAATCTTGGTCCCCCTACCTTTCTGGCGTTAAACGCCCAATCACAACTAGTTTTAGTTGTTATACACCTGAGATATTTTAATATTATTTTAATCCACCTCCAAGCCAACCAATCACAACTCACCCTACACCCCCAAAACCCCCAAGGCTGCCTCATTTGCTCATTGTGGCCGAAAATCACCAAGAGAAAAAGGAGAGAAAGTTCTTGGTTCATAAATCTTCAAAACTTGATTTCTTCTGAACTAAAACTCAAATCAAAACACCGATTTCACCAAAATGATCCTCTCTTCTTCCTCTACATAACCATGTGAATTATCAAGGCTGGAAATAAGGTGAGATGGCTGTCTCCCTCCCTCTTCAATTTGGTTTCAAGGAAACATGGGTAAAAATGTGTTTTCTTGATGTGTTTTAGGAGGAAAAAGTGCTTAAGGACCACCTGAAAGTTTGATTGAATTAGGAGCAGCAAAACCAGGTAGGGTGTCACGAAATTAATCTTGATTATTTGTGTTTGATTTGTGTGAATGTTGTATAAATTGGCTGTGCTAAAAATTGGTTGCATATATGATTGATTCTTGGTGAAAATTTGGTGAAATTTTGATGAAATTTGATGAAATTCAAGCTTTATGTTCATGTTCTTGGAGCAGCTGGAAAAACGAAACCCTAGGCTTAAATTGAGGTTCAATTTTTGATGAAATCATGTAGAAAAGATGGGGTTTTAGTGGCTGCTAATTTATTATGAATTGTAGTAAAAATCGGTTGCTGAAAAGACTGAAAAACGGGTAAAAACAGAGAAAGAATTTGAAGAATTTATGAAGAACATGAAGAACACTTTGAGTGTGATGAAGAACAATGAAGAACAGGCCTTAGATCTTAAAAAGGGCAAGGAAGTAAAATTTTTGGTGTTTAAGGGGTTGTTTAGTAATTTCTGATAGTTAGGATGGTAAAAGTAGAAATATTAAAAGTTACGGGTGGTAAAAAGTGAATTTTAAAGGTTAAAAGTAAAAGGTAAGTTAATTTTCGAAAATTAATAATAAAATAATAAATAATAATAAAATATTAAATAATAATATTTAATTAAAAATAATATTTTAATAAAAATAATAAAATAATGCAGAAAAGGCAGTTTTCTGTAAAAGCTTTAGAAAGACAACTTTAAGTGCAGAATCTCATAATTACCTTCATAAAACACTTAGGGAGTGGTAACAACATGTTAGTGAGGCAAAGATAAAGAAAAGATAAAAAGTTAAAGAAAAGATAAAAATCGAAGAAAAAGTCTGTAATGTTTTAATGACAGAAAAACAGATAGAATCAGTGAACGAACTAGGGCAACATAGTTAGTCCTTGAGTTGCGACTAGGGTTAAGTATTATATGAAAAGTTAAACTGTTTCAGTATAGACTTAATGAACCTATACTTGGGACAGGCTAACTATTCATACCGAAATTTACATAAGCTTTAAATACATATATTAAGCAGAGAAACCAGAGCAGAGTAAAGAAACACAGAGAACAGAGTAACCAGAGCAGAATAGAGGGATACAGAGAAAAGAGTAATCTGAGCAAAGTAAAAAGACATAGATAAGAGAGTAATGTGACAAAGAGAAATGGTTTGAGTTAAGATGTTGTAAAAGTAAAAGCTGTAGAGTTCGTATAGCATGATTGAACAGAGAAAGAAAGATGTACAGCATAAGAATGTGAAAGTGATGATGAATAATGAGAATGTTAATGAATGATGATAATGAGAATGATTATGTAAGAATCTGCTGCAGAGAGGCAGTCAGATAGATGGTGGTACGACCACTGAGAACGCTTTCCTGGATACCTTGCTATAATGCTTTGCTGTAAGACAGAGGTTGCTTACAGAGGTATCAAGATGAATGTGCTCCTATAAGACAGAGGTTGCTTACAGTGAGTGTGTTGTTGCTCCTGTAAGACAGAGGTTGCTTACAGTGAGTATGTTGTTGCTCCTGTAAGACAGAAGTTGCTTACAGTGAGTCTGTTGGGCGTATATCGGCTAATAAGTTTCGCCCTGCAAGACAAAGGTTGCTTGCAGTGGATACCCTGCAAGACAAAGGTTGCTTGCAGTGGATATTGCCAACAGGAAAGCCTTATCCAGACAGAGGTTGCTGGGTAACGTCGGGAGCGGGTATGTAACCGACAGATGAGCTCATTACCTGCGCTAGGACTAGACATGCATCATACTTGGTTGTGCATTTTCTCTATTATGATTGTTGCATGAATGTATGCTTTCTTTGTTTGTATTCTATTCTCCGTGTTTGTGTCTGTGTTTTACTTTCTTGTATTCTTCTGTTTGTGATCTTTTTCTGTTTTCTCTATTTTCTCTATTTATCTGTCTTTTGTTTACTACTTCTCTATATTCTGTTATTAGTCTGCTAAACAACACAAAATTAATGAACGTAACTAATAACCCCGGCCCTACTAAGAACTCCCCAGTTCTTACCCCTTCTCTCTCTCTTCCCCCTTCAGATGGAAGCATGAGTGATGACAAGTCATCATATACCCATTTTTCAAGCTAATTTCACTTGTTTTGTTAGCATTTATGCACTTTCTTGCATCCTAAGTTAGTGATTTGGAGTGAAAATGCATAACTTCTATAAATCAAGCAACCACTATGAAATTAATGATAAATCATGAGGTTTAAGCTAATTTTAATTGCATTTTAATTGATTTATAAGCCTCTTGAATTTAGTGATGCTTTGAGTGGTTGTTTTGGTTTATTTTAGGTGAAGAAAAGAAAAGAAAATGGAAAGCGTGGCATAAAAAGTGTAGCCAAAGAAAGAAAAGCGTGGCCGAATCAAGAGGAGGCGTGCCGCATTATAATGGGGAAGCAACCTTGCCCTCCACAAGGGCAGAATGCCCTCTAGGAGGGCAGCATCAAGTAACCAAACCAAGACAAGGCAACCTTGCCCTGCCCACTCCAAGGGCAGAGCACAAAATGGTGCATTGGAGCCAAGAGAAGCAAACTCTGCCCTGCCCTTGTGGAGAGCAGGATCGGGCACCTCAAGGAAAGAAATCCAAGGAAAAATAGCTCCCATGCATGCCACAAGGTTCGAACCAAGAACCATGAGGAAGCCAAGCCTTGAGACACACTAGCGTGCCAAGAAACCAAGAAAATAATTAGCGTGCATGCCTCCGCCCAGTTTCGAACACGGGCCATGAAGGAAGGATCATTGCCCTGCCCTTGGCGCGGGCAGGGCAGAATCATGAGTGTGCGCACCATTTCTCAACCTGGCGCACGCACAACGCCCCCTGGCAGCACCATCCGAGCGCTCAACGCTCCCTGGCGCATCAACCCATTCCTGCCCTGCCCTTGGCGCGGGCAGGGAGCATCCACGCGTCAACTTGCTTCGCGCGCACGCGCGCTCCTCAAATCTAGCATCATCCACGCATCAACGTGCAGCACGCGCACGCGCGCCTCTCAATCCTGGCAGCACCAAGCGCACGCACGCATCACGTTCTGGCGCAGCAGCTTTCCCGCCCTGCCCTTGGCGCGGGCAGGGCAGCCTCTGGCGCACCAAGGGCGCACCAAACTTGCACCAACACACATCATGGCCGCACCAATTGCTAGCCCAAGCATCAATTTTCTGCCCTGCCCTCCACAAGGGCAGGGCAGCCTCCTGGGAGTGGATTTTTTTGGGCCAAAATTCAAATTAAAAATTAATTTGAATTCATTTCTTCACCAATCCAAAAGCCCATCCAAATCCCAAAATCCAAGAATAGAAAGTGTATAAATAGTAGTTAGTTTGATGTAATTAAGACACTTTTTTTTAGCTGCTTTTATGCTCACTTTTGAATCTTTACTTTTACCTTGGCTTTAGAATTTTCACTTTCACATTCCTTTGGAGCCTTGACTCTCTTGGAATTGTTCTTGAGAGAATTGGCCGAGACTTCAGAGGATCAAGGGAGAATTGATTGATCTCCTTCCTCAATTCCCTTGGGCAATTCTACTTTTCTGTCTTCTGAGTTGTGGATGTGTGAAATTGGGGAAATTCTGTCCCAATTCCCATTCTAGCTCTGTTTAAATTTGTTTGCTGCATAATTCACTTTCAATTCTGTTCTTCTATTGCTTCTTCTTTCATTTTCTGTCAATTGCTTAGCAACTTCAGATCTGGGAAGGAAATTGGGTTTTAGGCTCTGCTACCTAAGCCCTTGGGATCCTGAGATCACTTTTGGTTCTTCTGTGAACCTTTACTGCACTTTCATTTCCTTGCTGTTTAGATTTCTGTTTGCATCCAATTCAATTTCTGCTACCTTCATTACTGCAATTTACTTTTCCTTTGTTTAGATCTTGCAATCCCACTCCTTAATTCCCTTTTATCTTCTAGCAATTTATCTTTCTTGCCATTTAAGCTACTGCAATTTACCTTTCTTGCACTTTAAGTTTCAGTCATTTAATTTCTTGTTCCTTAAGTTTCTGCACTTTTACAATTCTGTTCTTAAATTTACTGCCCATTTCCCTTTCCCCCTTTACATTTACTGTCATTTACTTTTTGTTAAACACAAATCACTCACCCAACACTTGATTTGCTTGACTAAACCACCCACTAAACTAAAATTGCTCAATCCTTCAATCCCTGTGGGATCGACCTCACTCTTGTGAGTTATTATTACTTGATGCGACCCGGTACACTTGCCGGTTGGATTTGTGTGTTGGAAATTCGTTTTCCACAAAAAACACCATCAAGTTTTTGGCGCCGTTGCCGGGGATTGATATAGATTGACAATGATTAAGTGAAGTGGAGGTCTAGATTAAGCACTTTTTCTTTTCTGTTATTCTAACTCCTACTAATACACTAACTGTTTGAATTTTTGCTTAAACTAACCAAAACCTCATTCTAGCAATAGATTGAAGTTTTGTTAACTCTCTGGGTTTGTGCGTTTGTTGCTGTGTGTTTGTATGTCAGGTATAGGGAGATCCTCTCCTATCATTTCTGAAATTGATCCAAGGACTCTTCGGAGAATAAGAAGAGCAGAAAGAGGGAAGAATATTGTTGGAGAAGAAGAAGAATCTGAGGAGGAATTCCAAGATATGGAAGGAGATACCAGTCAGCCAGGAGGAGGAGCCAACAATGACCAACAGAGAAGAGTCTTGGCTTCATACACATTTGCTAATGCCAAACATTGTGGGAGTAGCATTCTTCCTGCCAATGTCAATGCCAACAACTTTGAACTCAAGCCACAACTCATAACTCTGGTGCAAAACAATTGTTCTTTCGGAGGAGGACCTTTGGAGGATCCAAACCAACATTTGTCCACCTTTTTGAGAATCTGTGATACAGTGAAGACAAATGGTGTACCTCCTGATAGCTATAAGTTGCTTCTCTTCCCATTCTCTCTTAGAGATAAAGCAACTCAATGGCTAGAGACCTTTCCAAAAGAAAGCATCAACACTTGGGATGACTTGGTGAGCAAGTTCCTTGCCAAATTCTATCCACCTCAAAGAGTCCTAAGGTTGAAGACAGAGGTTCAAACCTTCACTCAATTGGAGGCCGAGAGCTTATATGAAGCATGGGAGAGATACAAGGCTCTATTGAGGAAGTGTCCACCAGAGATGTTCACTGAGTGGGACAAGCTACAAAACTTCTATGAAGGCCTTACTCTTAAAGCTCAAGAGGCTCTTGATCACTCTGCCGGAGGCTCTCTACAACTCATGAAAACCACAGAGGAAGCTCGAAACCTCATTGATATGGTGGCCAACAACCAATATTTCTTTGCTCATCAAAGACAACGCCAACCATCACAAAGAAGAGGAGTCATGGAGTTGGAAGGAGTTGATTCAATCTTAGCTCAAAACAAGATGATGCAGCAGCAAATCCAACAACAATTTGAGCAAATGGCTAAGAGGATTGATGGCTTGCAAGTGGCAGCAGTGAGCACCACAAGCCAACCTCCAAACACTTGGGTACAAAGTGAAGAAACTCAAGAGGAGCAACAACAAGAGCAGGTTCAATACTTGCACAACCAGAATCAGGGAACAAATGAAGTTTATGGAGAGACTTACAATCCATCTTGGAAGAATCATCCAAACCTCAGATGGGGAGACAATCACAATCAAAACCAACAACCATGGCAAAGAAACACAGGCCAAAACAATTGGAAAAACACAAACCACAACCCCCAGCCAACCACTAACCAAAATTCATACAGAAAACCACAAAATAACTACCCAAATTCTAACCAATACCCACCCAATAACCACCCAACTAACCAAAACACTTATCCTCACCCATCAACACCCCAAAATCAACCCACCTCACAAGACTCACAGAGAATCACCCATCTAGAACAGCTCATGGAAAAACTGATGAAAAGCCAAGAACTAACCACCAAGAATCAAGAAGCTACCATGAAGAACTTAGAGAGGCAAATTGGCCAAATCTCTAAGAAGATCTCTGTTGAGAAACCATCAAGTTCACTACCTAGTGATACCATTCCCAACCCAAAGGAAGAATGCAAGGTGGTGCAACTGAGAAGTGGAAGGGTGTTAACAGATGGCAACCAAGGAGCAACCAAAGAGCTCATGGAAGATATCACTGAGCCAACAAAGAAGGATGAAGCCATTAACAAGGATAAGATAAGCAAGAATGCTCCAGAAAAACTCACAGAAGAAGATAACAAGCCACAGGATCTGAAGAAAGGAAAGAAGATCATGGAGGAACCAATTTCAGAACAGCATCAAGTGGTGAAGAGCTCAACACCACCACTACCTTACCCACAAAGATTTCACAAGGAAAGAAAAGATCAGCACTTCCACAAATTTCTTGAGACTTTCAAGAAGTTGGAAATCAACATACCTTTGGCAGAGGCTTTGGAGCAAATGCCCCTGTATGCTAAGTTTCTAAAGGAGCTCATCAACAAGAAAAGGGATTGGAATGAGAAGGAAACGGTGATGCTTAGCGAAGAGTGTAGTGCACTCATCAAAAAGGGACTTCCTCCCAAGCTTGAAGATCCTGGAGGATTCTTCCTACCATGCACTATTGGGAACCTGTTTATCAACAAGGGGATGTGCGATCTAGGAGCAAGCATAAATCTAATCCCATACTCTCTAGTGAAAAAGCTTGGCATAGAGGAAGTAAAACCAACAGAGATGTCTTTGGAATTGGTGGATCAATCAATAGTCTATCCTAAGGGGCTAATTGAGAACCTTTTAGTTAAGGTTGGCAAGTTCATCTATCCGGCAGACTTTGTAATCCTAGGTTCTTCAGAAAATGGAAATGACTCCATAATACTTGGTCGACCATTTTTAGCCACTGCTAGAGCCATTGTGGACATTGAGCAAGGAGAGTTAACTCTGAGGATGCATGAGGAGAGCATCATCCTGAAAGTCTTTCCAGAAGAACAAAAAGATGAAGAAACAGGCAAAATGAGTGATGATCCCCTTCCAAAGCAATCAACTGAAAAGGAATTGGAACAGAAAAACAAACAGATGCAAGAAGAAAAGGGGATTCACAAGGAAGCAGGGGTGATTAGCAGAAAGGAAGGCATCACAACTCAAGTAACTGCCAAGAAGGGAGGATCAACAAGCAAGAAAAAGGTGAAGAATAAGAAAAAGGCTCACAAAGGGTGGAAGAACAAGAAAATCCCAACTGAAGGATTTTCTAAGGGTGATAAGGTGCAATTAATATACCAACAGCAGGGAGCAGAAGATTATTACACTGTCAACCAAATTCTTTCTTTTGAACATGTGGAGATTGAACATCAAGGCACTCAGAGAAAGCTGACAGTGAGGGGTGACAAGTTGAGACACCACCAATATCAACCACCCTAAAGGGAGGTCAATGTCAAGCTAATGACAATAAAAGAGCGCTTGTTGGGAGGCAACCCAACCTGAGGTAGTTTCTTTTCATAACTTTTCAATAAAAATGTTGAGTAATTGGTATGGATTGCAAGGAGCTAAGTTTGGTGTTGCACACCCAAAACAATTTGAGGAAGAATGAAAACTTCTAAGTTTGGTGTTCCACCAAAAATATCATTTAATACATTCTCACCTCTTGCATGATTCTAACTCCAAGCAATCAACCACATTACTCAACTGTTAAATTGTTTTCTAGCTTTAATTTCATTAACCTTTAGCAAGGATACATGGTTTCAAAAATGGTTAACTTTGTACATCTGAGACAGTGGCAAAACAATTAAGTTTGGTGTTCACACACCAAAACAAATCCTGAAACCACACTCAGTTATGCTTACTAACCATATGATCAAGGGCTTGAGAAGCAAGCAACTTTGAGGATTATGCAGGACATGAATCAATAATTGAAGACACTATGCATTTTGACTCAAAGGGAACATAGCAGAAAGAAAAATCAAAGGGCTGCAACTACAAAGGTTGTATCTGAACTTAACTCTTGCTGCTGTGTGATATTTTGAATTTGGAAACCATTATATGCCTTGCTAAAGTGTTCATCTAGTTGCAAGTGAAATTGTTTGTGAAAATGATAAGTCTGCATAATGCTTGTATCCATCACTCAGATTTAAATTTTGCTTTGTTTCCCATATGCTTGAATAAAAGAGTTTGGTTTGAATTGAAAAGTAAAATATCCAATGTTGCATGAGTATGAATGGAAGTTGGTGGTGGCACATGTGTTTGATTAAATGCATAACTCATGAGATAAGTGTTGCATAATATCATTCTCATTCAATTGTGAGTTAGCTTGCTGTTACATAGACCTTTATCAATAATGAAGCACCCTTGGTAACAAAAATAGAAAGAAAAGGAAGAAAGAAAAAGCCAAAATGGCAAGAAAAACAAAGAATAAAGGTTGGACACCAATGGTTTGGACCCTAGGACAAATGCCTGTGGTGTTCTTGTACTGAGATCTGCTTGGATGAGTAAATTCTAAGGGGTATTTTGAAACCCGGTCACTTAGATCAACTGATTTGGGATGGCCAATTGAAAATCCACAATAAAGAGCAACTTAGATACAAAGCACTTAGTGATCCAAAGAGATGCTGGGCATCAATGATCCTAGGAAGAATTAGTGAGCTAAGTGTCTGTGGTGGAAAGATGTTGAGCAAAATAAAAGAAAATGAAGCCAAAGGCTAAGCTGCAACATTTAACACCAAACCTCTAAAAAAATAAAAAGCTTGTTAAAGCATCATAAGCCAAAAAGAAGTTAGCAAGGGAGTGATCAAAAGGAGAGTCTTATAACAGCAAGTTTAGCAAACCTTGGATGCAAAATGTGTATTATGCAGCAGCAACAATAAGTGAGTATCACTGTCTGCATAAATGCCCCATAAATTGAAGTTCTGCTATCTGCATAATAAGGATTTGTGTTCTTTTCTTATTCATATCATTTACTCTTAGTTTTGATGCTTGCTTGGGGACAAGCAAGGTTTAAGTTTGGTGTTGTGATGACAAGTCATCATATACCCATTTTTCAAGCTAATTTCACTTGTTTTGTTAGCATTTATGCACTTTCTTGCATCCTAAGTTAGTGATTTGGAGTGAAAATGCATAACTTCTATAAATCAAGCAACCACTATGAAATTAATGATAAATCATGAGGTTTAAGCTAATTTTAATTGCATTTTAATTGATTTATAAGCCTCTTGAATTTAGTGATGCTTTGAGTGGTTGTTTTGGTTTATTTTAGGTGAAGAAAAGAAAAGAAAATGGAAAGCGTGGCATAAAAAGTGTAGCCAAAGAAAGAAAAGCGTGGCCGAATCAAGAGGAGGCGTGCCGCATTATAATGGGGAAGCAACCTTGCCCTCCACAAGGGCAGAATGCCCTCTAGGAGGGCAGCATCAAGTAACCAAACCAAGACAAGGCAACCTTGCCCTGCCCACTCCAAGGGCAGAGCACAAAATGGTGCATTGGAGCCAAGAGAAGCAAACTCTGCCCTGCCCTTGTGGAGAGCAGGATCGGGCACCTCAAGGAAAGAAATCCAAGGAAAAATAGCTCCCATGCATGCCACAAGGTTCGAACCAAGAACCATGAGGAAGCCAAGCCTTGAGACACACTAGCGTGCCAAGAAACCAAGAAAATAATTAGCGTGCATGCCTCCGCCCAGTTTCGAACACGGGCCATGAAGGAAGGATCATTGCCCTGCCCTTGGCGCGGGCAGGGCAGAATCATGAGTGTGCGCACCATTTCTCAACCTGGCGCACGCACAACGCCCCCTGGCAGCACCATCCGAGCGCTCAACGCTCCCTGGCACATCAACCCATTCCTGCCCTGCCCTTGGCGCGGGCAGGGAGCATCCACGCATCAACTTGCTTCGCGCGCACGCGCGCTCCTCAAATCTAGCATCATCCACGCATCAACGTGCAGCACGCGCACGCGCGCCTCTCAATCCTGGCAGCACCAAGCGCACGCACGCATCACGTTCTGGCGCAGCAGCTTTCCCGCCCTGCCCTTGGCGCGGGCAGGGCAGCCTCTGGCGCACCAAGGGCGCACCAAACTTGCACCAACACGCATCATGGCCGCACCAATTGCTAGCCCAAGCATCAATTTTCTGCCCTGCCCTCCACAAGGGCAGGGCAGCCTCCTGGGAGTGGATTTTTTTGGGCCAAAATTCAAATTAAAAATTAATTTGAATTCATTTCTTCACCAATCCAAAAGCCCATCCAAATCCCAAAATCCAAGAATAGAAAGTGTATAAATAGTAGTTAGTTTGATGTAATTAAGACACTTTTTTTAGCTGCTTTTATGCTCACTTTTGAATCTTTACTTTTACCTTGGCTTTAGAATTTTCACTTTCACATTCCTTTGGAGCCTTGACTCTCTTGGAATTGTTCTTGAGAGAATTGGCCGAGACTTCAGAGGATCAAGGGAGAATTGATTGATCTCCTTCCTCAATTCCCTTGGGCAATTCTACTTTTCTGTCTTCTGAGTTGTGGATGTGTGAAATTGGGGAAATTCTGTCCCAATTCCCATTCTAGCTCTGTTTAAATTTGTTTGCTGCATAATTCACTTTCAATTCTGTTCTTCTATTGCTTCTTCTTTCATTTTCTGTCAATTGCTTAGCAACTTCAGATCTGGGAAGGAAATTGGGTTTTAGGCTCTGCTACCTAAGCCCTTGGGATCCTGAGATCACTTTTGGTTCTTCTGTGAACCTTTACTGCACTTTCATTTCCTTGCTGTTTAGATTTCTGTTTGCATCCAATTCAATTTCTGCTACCTTCATTACTGCAATTTACTTTTCCTTTGTTTAGATCTTGCAATCCCACTCCTTAATTCCCTTTTATCTTCTAGCAATTTATCTTTCTTGCCATTTAAGCTACTGCAATTTACCTTTCTTGCACTTTAAGTTTCAGTCATTTAATTTCTTGTTCCTTAAGTTTCTGCACTTTTACAATTCTGTTCTTAAATTTACTGCCCATTTCCCTTTCCCCCTTTACATTTACTGTCATTTACTTTTTGTTAAACACAAATCACTCACCCAACACTTGATTTGCTTGACTAAACCACCCACTAAACTAAAATTGCTCAATCCTTCAATCCCTGTGGGATCGACCTCACTCTTGTGAGTTATTATTACTTGATGCGACCCGGTACACTTGCCGGTTGGATTTGTGTGTTGGAAATTCGTTTTCCACAAAAAACACCATCAATGAGTACCCTTCCGTAGTTCGCTGGCGATCGTTCGCAACGAGGATTCTGCTCTAGGTAGTCTTCTGAGTCTAGGGTGAATATCGTTCTCTACTTATACGTATATACTGTGAGACCAGCCAACGTCTGCACCCCGTTCGTATGCGTACTTTAACCTAAAACTCGTGTACAATACTCCTGTTGTGTGGCTACTCGATGTGGTACCAAAGAGACGCTCTATGGCAATGTCTGATCGTGCAGAGGAGCAGCAGACGATGTTCTACCTTTTGGTGACGTTCCACCTGACTTGAGTTTTGAAGACTTAGAATTTCTTCCTAGTTATTGTCTATTATTTATCATATGAGCCTGATTCGTTGTTAAAAGCGTAGTTAAATTGCGAGGTATATTTTTTTTTTGAAAACATTTGGATTAATAAACATAATCATTTATAATCAACTCACAAATAATAACAGATAGAACAGTTATAAACAACCACACATAAATACATTACAAGCAGTTAACAAGATTCAGTGATCCAGCCTTTGTTAGAGTATAGACCTTTAGTTAGAACACTCCTAGATATAACTAAATAATATCTATATACATATATATATATATATACAGCATCCCAGGTCCTGACCTGTTCAAGAAGTCCCTAAGCTGGCACCCAGGCTAGCCTAGGCTCTATACTCGTCTAGTCCCTCTAAACTACTAAAGCGAGGGAAAATACGTTCTAAGTCTTCAAAACTCAAGTCAGGTGGAATATCATCAAAAGGTAGAACATCATTTGTTACTCCTCTGCACGATCAGACATTGCCATATGACGTCTCTCTGGTACCTCATCAAGTAGCCACACAACGGGAGTCTCGTACACAGGATTCAGGTTAAAGTGCGCATACGAACGGGGTGCAGACGTTGGCTAGTCTCACAGTATATACGTATAATCAGAGAACGATATTCATCCTAGACTCAGAAGATTATCTAGGGCAGAATCCTCTTCGCTGAACTATCATCAATGAACTACGGTAAGGTACTCTTACTTCCATCTGAAGGGGAAGGGAGAGAGAAGGGGTAAGAACTGGGGAGTCCTTAGTAGGGCCGGGGTTATTAGTTACGTTCATTAATTTTGTGTTATTTAGCAGACTAATAGCAGAATATAGAGAAGTAGTAAACAGAAGGCAGATAAATAGAGAAAAGAGAAAAAGATCACAAACAGAAGAATACAAGAAAGTAAAACACATACACAAACACAGAGAATAGAATACAAACAGAGAAAGCATACATTCATGCAACAATCATAATAGAGAAAATGCACAACCAAGTATGATGCATGTCTAGTCCTAGCGCAGGTAATGAGCTCATTTGTCGGTTACATACCCGCTCCCGACGTTACCCAGCAACCTCTGTCTGGATAAGGCTTTCCTGTTGGCAATATCCACTGCAAGCAACCTTTGTCTTGCAGGGTATCCACTGCAAGCAACCTTTGTCTTGTAGGGCGAAACTTATTAGCCGATATACGCCCAACAGACTCACTGTAAGCAACCTTTGTCTTACAGGAGCAACAACATACTCACTGTAAGCAACCTCTGTCTTACAGGAGCCACAACACACTCACTGTAAGCAACCTCTATCTTACAGGAGCACATTCATCTTGATACCTCTGTAAGCAACCTCTGTCTTACAGCAAAGCATTATAGCAAGGTATCCCAGGAAAGCGTTCTCAGTGGTCGTACCACCATCTATCTGACTGCCTCTCTGCAGCAGATTCTTACATAATCATTCTCATTATCATCATTCATTAACATTCTCATTATTCATCATCACTTTCACATTCTTATGCTGTACCTCTTTCTTTCTCTGTTCAATCATGCTATACAAACTCTACAACTTTTACTTTTACAACATCTTAACTCAAACCATTTCTCTTTGTCACATTACTCTCTTCTCTGTGTCTTTTTACTTTGCTCAGATTACTCTTTTCTCTATATCCCTCTATTCTGCTATGGTTACTCTGTTCTCTGTGTTTCTTTACTCTGCTCTGGTTTCTCTGCTTAACATATGTATTTAAAGCTTATGTAAATTTCGGTATGAATAGTTAGTCTGTCCCAAGTATAGGTTCATTAAGTCTATACTGAAACAGTTTAACTTTTCATATTATACCTAACCCTATTCGCAACTCAAGAACTAACTATGTTGCCCTAGTTCGTTCACTAATCTCTGTCTGTTTTTCTGTCATTAAAACATTACAGACTTTTTCTTCAATTTTTATCTTTTCTTTAACTTTTTATCTTTTCTTTATCTTTGCCTCACTAACATGTTATTACCACTCCCTAAGTGTTTTATGAAGGTAATTATGAGATTTTGCACTTAAAGTTGTCTTTCTACAGCTTTTACAGAAAACTGCCTTTTCTGCATTATTTTATTATTTTTATTAAAATATTATTTTTAATTAAATATTATTATTTAATATTTTATTATTATTTATTATTTTATTAATATATTTTCGAAAATTAACTTTACTTTAACCTTTAACCTTTAAAATTCACTTTTTACCACCCGTAACTTTTAATATTTCTACTTTTACCACCCTAACTTTCAGAAATTACCAGACAACCCCTAAAACACCAAAAATTTTACTTCCTTGCCCTTTTTAAGATCTAAGGCCTGTTCTTCATTGTTCTTCATCACACTCAAAGTGTTCTTCATAAATTCTTCAGATTCTTTCTCTGTTTTTACCCGTTTTTCAATCTTTTCAGCAACCAATTTTTACTATAATTCATAATAAATTAGCAGCCATTAAAACCCCATCTTTTCTACATGATTTCAACACAAATTGAACCTCAATTTAAGCTTAGGGTTTCGTTTTTCCCAGCTGCCCAAGAATATGAACTTTAAAGCTTAAATTTCATCAAATTTCATCAAAATTTCACCAAATTTTCACCAAGAATCAATCATATATGGAACCAATTTTTAGCACAACCAAATAATACAACATTCACAAATCTCAAACACAAATAATCAAGATTAATTTCGTGACACCCTACCTGGTTTTGCTGCTCCTAATTCGGTTAAACTTTCAGGTGGTCCTTAAGCACTTTTTCCTCCTAAAACACATCAAGAAAACACATTTTTACCCATGTTTCCTTGAAACCGAATTGAAGAGGGAGGGAGACAGCCATCTCACCTTATTTCCAGCCTTGATAATTCACATGGTTATGTAGAGGAAGAAGAGAGGATCATTTTGGTGAAATCGGTGTTTTGATTTGAGTTTTAGTTCAGAAGAAATCAAGCTTTGAAGATTTATGAACCAAGAACTTTCTCTCCTTTTTCTCTTGGTGATTTTCGGCCACAATGAGCAAATGAGGCAGCCTTGGAGGTTTTGGGGGTGTAGGGTGAGTTGTGATTGGTTGGCTTGGAGGTGGATTAAAATAATATTAAAATATCTCTGGTGTATAACTACTAAAACTAGGTGTATCGGAACACTTGTAAAAATATCTCTAAAAATTATTTTCTGAGCTACTAGCATAAATGACACTAGTAACATATTTATTATGAGAATAAAACATGAATAATGAGGCCTTAGCATTGCTAAAGTCATCAGAGAGTGCTGGTGCTAAGCTGCACCAGTAAACCGTAAACCTGGTTAAACCGATTTCCTGTTTTTAACTAAAACTGACCAGGTAACCTTATAATATCTTTCAAGCAACTTCTAATACTAATATAATGATAATATTATACTATTATCTTTCTTCTCACATGAATCGAGTCCGGTTTATCAAACTGAGCCTATTTACGAAAACTAGAATCAAAACTCCTAACCGATACGGTTCAAAAACTAGGTTCTCCGTGGCCGCATTGTCGAGCTTGCCTCAAAAGAGGTTTTGGCTTAAAAATGTCATAATGACAATGAGGATTGAGATGCTTGATGATATATAATAGGTCTTTCCTTTACTGATCTTCCGGAGAAATCCGTGTCTTCAGAAAAGATCTCGCGTACTCGAAAAATAGGGTTGTTACATTCTACCCTCCTAAAAGAAAATTTTGCCCTCAAAATTTCAGCTACGTGCAAGAATCCTTCTTCAAGCGGTCTATTTCTTTCAAGCCATCCTAACAAAGAGATTGGTCTGTTGCTGATAGCATCCAAATCTCACACATCCATAGCCATTAAGATCATAACAGCTATGAAGATAGCTGTGGCTCACGTCGATTCATCGTTCGGAGCTCAATTAAACCATGCCTATTCACAGTCATTGAGGTCTTATCCGCACCAAACAATCAACTTTAAGGTGATCAGTCTTAATATCTCAAGTTTAGCACGAACATTCCCAAAATGAGCACTCATAGACATTCATGCCAAATGTATCTTAAAGATACCCTAACAGCATGAGACACACAAGCAGAGTATGCAATGAAGCATAGTCAGTCCACTCCCCAGGCTCTACTGGGAACTAACTGCTCTGATACCAAATTGTAACGACCCAATTTTCAGTACGCCTAGGACACACCGGAAACTGAGTGATACCAATTTGTCTTCCTAGTTATTGTCTATTATTTATCATATGAGCCTGATTCGTTGTTAAAAGCGTAGTTAAATTGCGAGGTATATTTTTTTTTGAAAACATTTGGATTAATAAACATAATCATTTATAATCAACTCACAAATAATAACAGATAGAACAGTTATAAACAACCACACATAAATACATTACAAGCAGTTAACAAGATTCAGTGATCCAGCCTTTGTTAGAGTATAGACCTTTAGTTAGAACACTCCTAGATATAACTAAATAATATCTATATACATATATATATATATATATATATACAACATCCCAGGTCCTGACCTGTTCAAGAAGTCCCTAAGCTGGCACCCAGGCTAGCCTAGACTCTATACTCGCCTAGTCCCTCTAAACTACTAAAGCGAGGGAAAGTACGTTCTAAGTCTTCAAAACTCAAGTCAGGTGGAACGTCATCAAAAGGTAGAACATCATTTGTTACTCCTCTGCACGATCAGACATTGCCATATGACGTCTCTCTGGTACCTCATCGAGTAGCCACACAACGGGAGTCTCGTACACAGGATTCAGGTTAAAGTGCGCATACGAACGGGGTGCAGACGTTGGCTGGTCTCACAGTATATACATATACATAGATAAAGAGATTCACTCTAGACTCAGAAGACTACCTAGAGCGGAATTCTCTTTACGAACGGTCATCAGCGAACTACGGAAGGGTACTCATGCTTCCATCTGGAGGGGGGAAGGGAGAGAGAAGGGGTAAGAACTGGGGAGTCCTTAGTAGGGCCGGGGTTATTAGTTACGTTCATTAATTTTGTGTTGCTTAGCAGACTAATAGTAGAATATAGAGAAGTAGTAAACAGAAGACAGATAAATAGAGAAAATAGAGAAAACAGAAAAAGATCGCAAACAGAAGAATACAAGAAAGTAAAACACAGACACAAACACAGAGAATAGAATACAAACAAAGAAAGCATACATTCATGCAACAATCATAATAGAGAAAATGCACAACCAAGTATGATGCATGTCTAATCCTAGCGCAGGTAATGAGCTCATCTGTCGGTTACATACCCGCTCCCGACGTTACCCAGCAACCTCTGTCTGGATAAGGCTTTCCTGTTGGCAATATCCACTGCAAGCAACCTTTGTCTTGCAGGGTATCCACTGCAAGCAACCTTTGTCTTGCAGGGCGAAACTTATTAGCCGATATACGCCCAACAGACTCACTGTAAGCAACCTCTGTCTTACAGGAGCAACAACATACTCACTGTAAGCAACCTCTGTCTTACAGGAGCCACAACACACTCACTGTAAGCAACCTCTGTCTTACAGGAGCACATTCATCTTGATACCTCTGTAAGCAACCTCTGTCTTACAACAAAGCATTATAGCAAGGTATCCCAGGAAAGCGTTCTCAGTGGTTGTACCACCATCTATCTGACTGCCTCTCTGCAGCAGATTCTTACATAATCATTCTTATTATCATCATTCATTATCATTCTCAGTATTCGTCATCACATTCACATTCTTATGCAATATCTCTTTCTTTCTCTGTTCAAGCATACTATACAAACTTTACATCTTTCACTTTTACAATATCTTGGCTCAAACCATTTCTCTTTATCATATTACTCTTTTCTCTTTGTATCTCTTTACTCTGTTCTAGTTACTCTGTTCTCTGTATCTCTTTACTTTTCTCTGATTACTCTTTCTTCTGTATCCATATCACTCTTTTTCTCTTTATCTCTTTACTTTACTCTGATTTTTCTGCTTAACGTATGTATTTAAAGCTTATGTAAATTTCGGTATGAATAGTTCGCCTGTCCCAAGTATAGGTTCATTAAGTCTATACTGAAACAGTTTAACTTTTCATACAATACTTAACCCTAGTCGCAACTCAAGGACTAACTATGTTTCCCTAGTTCGTTCACTAATTCTATCTGTTTTTCTGTCATTAAAACATTACATACTTTTTCTTCGATTTTTATCTTTTCTTTATCTTTGCCTCACTAATATGTTCTTACCACTCCCTAAGTGTTTTATGAAGGTAATTATGAGATTCTGCACTTAAAGTTGTCTTTCTAAAGCTTTTACAGAAAACTGCCTTTTCTGCATTATTTTATTATTTTTATTAAAATATTATTTTTAATTAAATATTATTATTTAATATTTTATTATTATTTATTCGAAAATTAACTTACCTTTTACTTTTAACCTTTAAAATTCACTTTTTACCACCCGTAACTTTTAATATTTCTACTTTTACCATCCTAACTTTTAGAAATTACTAAACAACCCCTTAAACACCAAAAATTTTACTTCCTTGCCCTTTTTAAGATCTAAGGCCTGTTCTTCATTGTTCTTCATCACACTCAAAGTGTTCTTCATGTTCTTCATAAATTCTTCAAATTCTTTCTCTGTTTTTACCCGTTTTTCAGTCTTTTCAGCAACCGATTTTTACTACAATACATAATAAATTAGCAGCCACTAAAACCCCATCTTTTCTACATGATTTCATCACAAATTGAACCTCAATTTAAGCCTAGGGTTTCGTTTTTCCAGCTGCTCCAAGAACATGAACATAAAGCTTGAATTTCATCAAATTTCATCAAAATTTCACCAAATTTTCACCAAGAATCAATCATATATGCAACCAATTTTTAGCACAGCCAATTTATACAACATTCACACAAATCAAACACAAATAATCAAGATTAATTTCGTGACACCCTACCTGGTTTTGCTGCTCCTAATTCAATCAAACTTTCAGGTGGTCCTTAAGCACTTTTTCCTCCTAAAACACATCAAGAAAACACATTTTTACCCATGTTTCCTTGAAACCGAATTGAAGGGAGGGAGACAGCCATCTCACCTTATTTCCAGCCTTGATAATTCACATGGTTATGTAGAGGAAGAAGAGAGGATCATTTTGGTGAAATCGGTGTTTTGATTTGAGTTTTAGTTCAGAAGAAATCAAGCTTTGAAGATTTATGAACCAAGAACTTTCTCTCCTTTTTCTCTTGGTGATTTTCGGCCACAATGAGCAAATGAGGCAGCCTTGGGGGTTTTGGGGGTGTAGGGTGAGTTGTGATTGGTTGGCTTGGAGGTGGATTAAAATAATATTAAAATATCTCTGGTGTATAACTACTAAAACTAGGTGTATCGGAACACTTGCAAAAACATCTCTAAAAATTATTTTCTGAGCTACTAGCATAAATGACACTAGTAACATATTTATTATGAGAATAAAACATGAATAATGAGGCCTTAGCATTGCTAAAGTCATCAGAGAGTGCTGGTGCTAAGCTGCACCAGTAAACCGTAAATCCGGTTAAACCGATTTTCTGTTTTTAACTAAAACTGACCAGGTAACCTTATAATATCATTCAAGAAACTTTTATTACTAATATAATGATAATATTACCCTATTATCTCTCTTCTCTCATGAATCGAGTCCAGTTCGTCAAACTGAGACTATCTACGAAAAATCGGATCAAAACTCCTAACCGATACGGTTCAAAAACTATGTTCTTCGTGTCCGCGTTATCGAGCTTGCCTTGGAAAAGGTTCTAGCTTAAGGAGGACATAATGACAATGAGGATTGAGATACTTGATAATATATCAAAGCTTCTCCCCTTACTTATCCTCCGGAGTTCTCCGTACTTTCAGAAAAGATCTCGCGTACTCGAAAAATCAGGGTTGTTACATTCTACCCTCCTTAAAGAAAATTTTGCCCTCAAAATTTAACATGCGCATAAGAAGTTATAGTATTATCTAACACAAATAAAACCATAGGGTGGTACTCACCTCGAGTGGAAGAATTATATGCATTAGTGTTGCCAGCAGTTACAGTAAAAACCCTTCCTTGTTGTTGTGGCCTGGCTGGATTTCGAACAAACCTTTTTGGGCAATTCCTCGATATATGTCCATACTCTCCGCAAGAGAAACAAGTGTGTGCCCCATATCTACAAGCTCTATTACGATGATCCTTCCCACACTTTGAGCATACTGAAATATCCTGAGTTTGCTGAGATTGACCTCCTTCTTCCTCTCCCAGATTATTGTTGTCGTAGTTGCCATTGTTACGAGCGAGAAAGTTACCATTTCGTTGATTCCTATTTTGGCGATCGAACTGACCATTGAACTTAAAGTTACGACCTTGAGGGACTAAATTCTGAATAAGGTCTCTTCGTGAGGCCTCCCTACGATCTGCTCGAGCTATCGCCGCCTTCTTTGAACATTTTTCCACTAGTTTACTTTTATTCACCAGTTCAGCAAAATTTCGTATCTCTAGCGGAACAACAGAATTCATCAGTTCTTCTCGGAGTCCTCCTTCTGATGCCAGGGCATCCTGGCTAGTTTTACTAGCCATTTTTTGTATGCTTTAGGTTGGTTTCATGCATTTTCTTAGGCAATAAGCAAGTATTTGGATGAGAATTGTATGCATGCCTTGATTCAATCAAACATTGTTAAATATGTGCATTTTCATGAGATTTATGCAAGAATTGTTTGATGTTATGAATGATGCAAAATCTTGTGATTTAGCAAGGCTTTGATGCATGTGTTTGGTTGATGATAGGTGAAGCAAAGAGCCCTGGAGCAAGAAGGAAGTCACCAAGGGCGTTGCCAACTCTAGAAGGGCGTTGCCAACGCTAATATGTGAAGCAATGAAGTGAGGAAGCCCTGGATGATAAGAGGCAGAGTGCACGTTGCCAACTTGGGGAAGGAAGGCGTGTTTGCCTCTAACGCCAGCAAGCTTGGCAGCCTTGGAAGGCATAGCACGTTGCCAACTTAGCTTTCCATTGGCGTGCTCATTGGCAACGCAGCAAACTTGAAGCTAGGAAACAACCACGAGCACGTTGCCAACGTTGGGATGCATAGGCGTGTTCATTGGCAACGCATCATACAAGCAAGCTAGGCAACCTTGGGAATGAAGAGCACGTTGCTAACTTGGGAATGCATTGGCGTGCTCATCAACAACGCAGCAATGCTTGGAGCTAGGAAGCATAAGTTAGCACGTTGGCAACTTGAAAGAACAAAGGAGTGTTTGCCAAAAACGCTGGAGAGCTGGACAGCCTGACCTTACCTCCTTCAATGGAGTATATCTTGAGCTACAAAGCTCCAAATGAGGTGATTCCAACGGCATTTGAAAGTAGACATCCAGAGCTTTCCAACCATATATCATAGTATGGGATTGGCATTCATTTGAAGCTTCAAAAGATGGCTTCATTTAGAGCTTCAGAATCTGAGCACGTTGGCAACGCTGGAAACAAGGGCGTTTTCACCAAAAACGTGTGCGATTTTGGCAGCCTGACCCTGTCTTCTTCAATGAAGCATAACTTGAGTTATAGAGATCCAAATTGAGTGCTTCCAGTTGCGTTGGAAAGCTGACATTCAGAGCTTTCCAACCATATATAATAGTCTATAGTGGAGCATGAAATGGAAGCTCGAATCAGAGTCATCTTTAGGCCCCAAAAACAAGGAAATGAGGTTGAAATTCAAGGCAGCATGGATGAGCCAAGAGAGGAGAGTCGAACACATTGCCAGGGCCAAAATGAACTGGCGTGTTCCTTGGCAACTCCAGCAACAACGCCCAGGCCAAGAAATTTGGGCTAGGGGCGTTGTTGAGCACGTTATTGGTGGCGTGTTTGACAAAAACGCCCAACCAGGGCAGCCTGACCTTGCCCTCTTCAATGGAGCATAACTTGAGCTAGGAAAGTCCAAATGAGGTGATTCCAGTGGCATTGGAAAGTAGACATCATGAGCTTTCCAATGATATATCATAGTTCATATTTAGGCAAAGGATTGAAGCTCAAATTCTGGGCAACATTAAGCATGAAAGTAGAGTCAAGAAGAAGAAAAGCAAGTTGTTAGCAACAACTTGGGCTAACAACGCCCAAACACCAATGCCCACTTCCAGGAAAATACTTTGCACGTTGCCAACGTGCACTAAGGCTGGCGTTATTGGCAAACACGCCAAGCCATTGGGCCAGAACAATGAAAATGGGTCCTGTTTCTTCTATTTGACAAGAATTCTTTCATGAGCTAGCTAACCTCAAGCAAGCAAAGCCCATAAATCTCAATCAATCAAGGCCACAAGAATAATCTAGAATAGTTGATTTTCATTTAATTGTAATTTGCTTTTAATTTCATTTCAATTTGTAATTTAGGAAAGCCTATATAAAGGCTATAGTTTCATAGAATTAGGGAGGTTGGATTGAAGGGATACGGAGGAGACCAATTTGAAATTCTGTGAATTGGCACACTCCATTGAGAGTGGGTCTTCGGACCCCTCCCCTTCATACACTCTTCTTCACTTCCCCTTCTCTTCTTCCTTAGTAGTAGTGTAGTTTAATTTGTAGTTTTCATCTATGAATTCATGAATTCTCAATTTCTGTTTTGAAGTCTCACTCTTTATTTTCATGCACTTTAGTTTCATTAAATTTAGTTTTCAATTGGAGCTATGATTCACTAAACCCCACTTTCATTAGGGGGAAGAGCTCTCCTTGTTTGAATGCATTGATGAACTCCTCTTTTCCTCCTCAATTCAAGTGGTTAATCCAAAGAGGAAACTCTTGTTCTTCAAAGATTCAACCACCATCGAGAGAGGGGTTAATCTATGTGAATTGTGTGGTGAATTTTGAGGAATGAGCCACATAATTCGGTTTAGAGTTCATCCTTTCATGATTCCCTTAATCAATACACCTTGGTTGGTATGTGAGATGTAACTATCCTTGGTTGAGATTATGGGAGTTGTGTGGCTGGATTAGAATTGAGCTTCATCTCTTCTCATGAACAATTAGATCACGAGAGTGGCAATTGGTTATGTTGAGAGAAATTGAATCACCAAGAGATTGGGATTCAATTACCCACTTGCCATGGATCTATACTCATGATTGAGAAGGACTTGACTAACATCAATTCATGAAAACTTGCATCTCTGATTCCTAATGATTCTCTCTATCATCAATTCTCATTTCTTTTGCTCTTAGTGCTTTAATACCCATTGCCCAATTCCCTTCTACACTCTTGCAATTTAATATTCTTGTCATTTACATTCTGCTTCTTTATTTCTTGCTACTTACTCTTTTGCTCTTTAGAATTCAGCACTCTATTGTCCTGCAATTTACTTTTGATGTCATTTAAGTTTCTTGCAATTTAAGTTTCCGTTATTTACTTTCACTTTATTTCTCTCTTCTAGTTCTTTACATTCTTTGCCATTTAAATTTTTGCAATTATGTCCAAAAATCAAAATGCTCATGAAATCAAAACTATGTTCGCTTGACTAAACTTACCATTTAACTAAAGTTGCTTAATCTACCAATCCTCGTGGGATCGACCTCACTCTTAGTGAGTTTTACTACTTGATACGATCCGGTATACTTGCCGGTTGTACGTGAAATCTAAATTTTTACGTATCAAGTTTTTGGCGCCGTTGCCGGGGATTGGAAAAGATTGACAATGATTAAGTGAATGGTAGTTTAGATTAAGCCTTTTCTTTGTTTTTGCTTTGTACAGTTCTTTTAATTTTTTTTGATTTTCTTTTTGACACTAAGGTGTTTGAGTTATTGCCTCACTAAGAAATTCTTCTCTCTGACATGAATTTCAATTTTATTTGGTGTGGTGTTTTACAAAATTCAAATGGAGTTCAACCCATCTTGTGATCAAACAAATTTTTTGGGATATCACCCACCATCACCAATTGACTATTCTAATGGTGGTTGGGAATATCACCAAGAAATTACAGATCCTGAGCACTCCAATTCTTGGAGATATGCTTCAGAACCACAAGATGAGCAAGAGAATCATATGGGATATTTCTCACCACCACAAAATGATTCAAGTCATTATTCTAATGGTGGCTGGGAGTATCGCCAAGAAATTGCAAATTCTGAGCACTCTAATCCATGGATATTTGCTCCAGAGCCACAAATTGATCAAGCTAATCACATGAGATGTTGTTCAGAACCACAAAATGATTTATGTCATTACCCTCATGGTGCTTGGGCATATCAACAAGAGTGTGAACAATCAAGTGAAATGAATTTCCTCCCAGAGCCACAAAGTAAACCATGCTGTTATGACATTGACACAAACTATGGCTGGGAAGGGAATTTTAATTCTCCAAATGCTATTCATCAAGAGACATCATCTCTTGATTATGCTTTCAACAAATTCATGCACGATCCCTCCCAAGGACCACAAGATTTTCCATACTATGCTGATTTCAACAATTCTTCAAGTTGTGCCTGGGAGGAGCAAAACCAGAAAGCATTTGAGAGCCCATATTCTACTTATCAAGAGCCATCACCTCTTAATTATCCAACCTCAACTCCAAATTTTTCATATCAAAATTCTTCACCACTTGAGTTTGCCTCAACACAAAATTCCTTCCAAAATTCATACAATTCAATTCATCATCCACAAAATTCATTCCACCAACCACAAAACTTATTCCACAATTCACAAGATTCATTTCATACCACTCAAAACAACCTCACCACAACACATCCATATCCACAAAACTTCTCTCAACCTTCATCTATTAAGCTAGTAGCTGAGGACCTCCTTCAAAAGTCCAGAGAACTCTTGGAAAGACAAGAACAATGTTGGAAGGAACGAGAGAGCCTTTTTGAGAAGATAGATGGGCACTTAGAGCAAATAAAGAAACATTTCGGGTTGCCAAGCAGTGAGGATGAAGACCAATTTGTGGGTGAGGAAGTGGAAAAAGAAGAACAAAAGGTCCATGTGTCAAGTGAAATTTCAATGAAGAATGAGGTGGTTGAGAATGAAATTGAACTTGAGGTTATAAAGGAACATGAACATTCACAACCCTCACAAACTTCCCTTGAATCTGTGATCAAAAAATATGAAGAGGAGATGAAGAAATCTTGGGAAGAACAACAAACCTCTTCCATAAAAGAGCTATTAAAGCAAATGTTGAGTGTAAAAGAGGAAGTGAAAGAGCAAGAACGTGAGGAAGACACTCAAGAGAAATCACACTCAACTGAAACAGAGAAGTGCAAAAAGGAAGGGCTCATAGGACCACCAATTCAAGAGGCTCTTGATGAAGACAAAACTCCAATAATCACACAGCAACCAAGTCTTGAATCCAAAGAAGTGAAAGCAATTAACAAAAGCACCAAGAAGAGGATTGTGACCAAGCTACCAAGGACAATATTCATGAAGAAAAAAAGGTCAACCACAAGCAATCCTCCTCCTGATCCAGCAAGCAAGCTCAATCAAGCCATTAACAAAAGAAAGCTTGCTGAGGAGAGGCCAAGACAGGGGACACTAGCTGAATCTTCTCCCCCCTTAAGGTCATTCCTATTAACAAACTGGAAGAAGAGGAAGAAAGTGAACAACATGTCAACCATAAGTATAATTTCTCTTCTCTGCTTTGTTTTCATTCTTTGTTTTATTTAAATTCAATAAATTGGCATATGGTTACATTTTAAGTTTGGTGTTGCCTTGCAACAAATTGTTTTCAATCTTTTTGGATGATTGCATCAAATCAAAAATGAAAGTGACACACCAAGATTCTAAGTTTGGTGTGCCAGTTATTTTCTATGCAATTTATTCAAGCAACACTACTTGTCTGCATAATCATAATGCCTCTGCAGTTTTAGTTTTCTCTTTTGATTTGACACTTTTGCATTCTACTTGCTTTAGTTATTTTTCTATCTTTAAATGCTTTCATTTAGTTTGCTTATTAACTGTTTTTGTTAATACATTACTAAGAGATCCTTATTCATGACAGATTCTTAGCTTGGTGATTGTATTTAACATACAATAGTTTCATTTGCTTAGTTTTAATTCAAATAAATTGACATATGATTGAATTCTAAGTTTGGTGTTGCTATGCAACAAAATTTGTTTCCAATCTTTACTGGATACTTGCATTAATTCCAAGTGAAAGTGTCACACTAAGTTTGGTGTGCCACTTATCTTTTATGCAATGTATTGTGCTCACCTTCTTAAGTTTGCAATCAAAATGTCTCTGTCCCTTGTGCCTTAATTGTTATCTTTAATTTTGCTTACTTGAAACACATGTGCTACTAATGTTTCATTGTGTAAGACATTCATGATCTATCTTAGCCCCATAGCCACGGTTCTAATTGTTGCTTGAGGACAAGCAATCATTCTAAGTTTGGTGTGGAAAGGGAAAGAAAAGAAGGAAAAGGACAACAATAGAGAAGATAAATTACAAGGTTGTAAAGTTCTTTTTCCTCTCATTTGTTTCCAGCACTTTAAATTGCATGATTGTCTTATTACCTTCTTTATATGCATGTGTGGTATGAATAAGCATAGCTTGAATTTTGATTTGCAATATGTTGCTGTGGCATTATGACTACCAACTTGAGTTTGGTGAATTCAAAAGCAAAAAAAAGCATCATGATCATAAACAAACAAGGAATTAATGAAGAACTTGGCATGTGCATACAAGTATTGGAAGGCTAGTATGTTTGATTGTTGCTCAATTGCATTAGATTTGATTTAATTGAAGTTTTCATCTAGGACATTTTGTGAAATCTTTTGAAATCATGAAAACCTTGAAAAAAAAAGAGGCAAAGAAAAAAAAAGGGAAAGAATGAGAAAGCTGAAGGCTCTGAGTACCAATGACAATTCCATTGTTAAGTAGTTGTGGTGTTTATGTATCAAGTAAAATGCTTGAAAACAAAACACTTAGAAGTCAAGGCTAGGCTCAAGTGCAAAAGCACTCCCTCAAAGCTCAAGGCTCTGAGCATCAATGATTAGAGAGTCAAGAAAAGAAATAAATGTGCTTAATGAAGTCCTCTAATTAAATGCTTGTGGTGCTTATGTATCAAGTGGTAATACTTGAAAACAAAGCATTTAGAGTCGTAGTTTTGTTATCAACTCATGGGGCAAAGCACCCAAAAGGAGAAGCTAATAAGAAAATCAAAAGCTTGTTTCAAGGAAGAAATATAAGAAAAAGATTTCATAAATTGAGCTAGATAGAAGCATCAATCATTTACATTTCTTTTGTGATTGTAGCATGCATAGAAAACTAGCTTGCCATGAACATTAACTTGCTATTCTTCTAACCTTGGATTGTCAATCTCTATTGCATGATTCTTTTCTTGCTTGAGGACAAGCAAGGTTTAAGTTTGGTGTTGTGATGCCAGGGCATCCTGGCTAGTTTTACTAGCCATTTTTTGTATGCTTTAGGTTGGTTTCATGCATTTTCTTAGGCAATAAGCAAGTATTTGGATGAGAATTGTATGCATGCCTTGATTCAATCAAACATTGTTAAATATGTGCATTTTCATGAGATTTATGCAAGAATTGTTTGATGTTATGAATGATGCAAAATCTTGTGATTTAGCAAGGCTTTGATGCATGTGTTTGGTTGATGATAGGTGAAGCAAAGAGCCCTGGAGCAAGAAGGAAGTCACCAAGGGCGTTGCCAACTCTAGAAGGGCGTTGCCAACGCTAATATGTGAAGCAATGAAGTGAGGAAGCCCTGGATGATAAGAGGCAGAGTGCACGTTGCCAACTTGGGGAAGGAAGGCGTGTTTGCCTCTAACGCCAGCAAGCTTGGCAGCCTTGGAAGGCATAGCACGTTGCCAACTTAGCTTTCCATTGGCGTGCTCATTGGCAACGCAGCAAACTTGAAGCTAGGAAACAACCACGAGCACGTTGCCAACGTTGGGATGCATAGGCGTGTTCATTGGCAACGCATCATACAAGCAAGCTAGGCAACCTTGGGAATGAAGAGCACGTTGCTAACTTGGGAATGCATTGGCGTGCTCATCAACAACGCAGCAATGCTTGGAGCTAGGAAGCATAAGTTAGCACGTTGGCAACTTGAAAGAACAAAGGAGTGTTTGCCAAAACGCTGGAGAGCTGGACAGCCTGACCTTACCTCCTTCAATGGAGTATATCTTGAGCTACAAAGCTCCAAATGAGGTGATTCCAACGGCATTTGAAAGTAGACATCCAGAGCTTTCCAACCATATATCATAGTATGGGATTGGCATTCATTTGAAGCTTCAAAAGATGGCTTCATTTAGAGCTTCAGAATCTGAGCACGTTGGCAACGCTGGAAACAAGGGCGTTTTCACCAAAAACGTGTGCGATTTTGGCAGCCTGACCCTGTCTTCTTCAATGAAGCATAACTTGAGTTATAGAGATCCAAATTGAGTGCTTCCAGTTGCGTTGGAAAGCTGACATTCAGAGCTTTCCAACCATATATAATAGTCTATAGTGGAGCATGAAATGGAAGCTCGAATCAGAGTCATCTTTAGGCCCCAAAAACAAGGAAATGAGGTTGAAATTCAAGGCAGCATGGATGAGCCAAGAGAGGAGAGTCGAACACATTGCCAGGGCCAAAATGAACTGGCGTGTTCCTTGGCAACTCCAGCAACAACGCCCAGGCCAAGAAATTTGGGCTAGGGGCGTTGTTGAGCACGTTATTGGTGGCGTGTTTGACAAAAACGCCCAACCAGGGCAGCCTGACCTTGCCCTCTTCAATGGAGCATAACTTGAGCTAGGAAAGTCCAAATGAGGTGATTCCAGTGGCATTGGAAAGTAGACATCATGAGCTTTCCAATGATATATCATAGTTCATATTTAGGCAAAGGATTGAAGCTCAAATTCTGGGCAACATTAAGCATGAAAGTAGAGTCAAGAAGAAGAAAAGCAAGTTGTTAGCAACAACTTGGGCTAACAACGCCCAAACACCAATGCCCACTTCCAGGAAAATACTTTGCACGTTGCCAACGTGCACTAAGGCTGGCGTTATTGGCAAACACGCCAAGCCATTGGGCCAGAACAATGAAAATGGGTCCTGTTTCTTCTATTTGACAAGAATTCTTTCATGAGCTAGCTAACCTCAAGCAAGCAAAGCCCATAAATCTCAATCAATCAAGGCCACAAGAATAATCTAGAATAGTTGATTTTCATTTAATTGTAATTTGCTTTTAATTTCATTTCAATTTGTAATTTAGGAAAGCCTATATAAAGGCTATAGTTTCATAGAATTAGGGAGGTTGGATTGAAGGGATACGGAGGAGACCAATTTGAAATTCTGTGAATTGGCACACTCCATTGAGAGTGGGTCTTCGGACCCCTCCCCTTCATACACTCTTCTTCACTTCCCCTTCTCTTCTTCCTTAGTAGTAGTGTAGTTTAATTTGTAGTTTTCATCTATGAATTCATGAATTCTCAATTTCTGTTTTGAAGTCTCACTCTTTATTTTCATGCACTTTAGTTTCATTAATTTAGTTTTCAATTGGAGCTATGATTCACTAAACCCCACTTTCATTAGGGGGAAGAGCTCTCCTTGTTTGAATGCATTGATGAACTCCTCTTTTCCTCCTCAATTCAAGTGGTTAATCCAAAGAGGAAACTCTTGTTCTTCAAAGATTCAACCACCATCGAGAGAGGGGTTAATCTATGTGAATTGTGTGGTGAATTTTGAGGAATGAGCCACATAATTCGGTTTAGAGTTCATCCTTTCATGATTCCCTTAATCAATACACCTTGGTTGGTATGTGAGATGTAACTATCCTTGGTTAAGATTATGGGAGTTGTGTGGCTGGATTAGAATTGAGCTTCATCTCTTCTCATGAACAATTAGATCACGAGAGTGGCAATTGGTTATGTTGAGAGAAATTGAATCACCAAGAGATTGGGATTCAATTACCCACTTGCCATGGATTTATACTCATGATTGAGAAGGACTTGACTAACATCAATTCATGAAAACTTGCATCTCTGATTCCTAATGATTCTCTCTATCATCAATTCTCATTTCTTTTGCTCTTAGTGCTTGAATACCCATTGCCCAATTCCCTTCTATACTCTTGCAATTTAATATTCTTGTCATTTACATTCTGCTTCTTTATTTCTTGCTACTTACTCTTTTGCTCTTTAGAATTCAGCACTCTATTGTCCTGCAATTTACTTTTGATGTCATTTAAGTTTCTTGCAATTTAAGTTTCCGTTATTTACTTTCACTTTATTTCTCTCTTCTAGTTCTTTACATTCTTTGCCATTTAAATTTTTGCAATTATGTCCAAAAATCAAAATGCTCATGAAATCAAAACTATGTTCGCTTGACTAAACTTACCATTTAACTAAAGTTGCTTAATCTACCAATCCTCGTGGGATCGACCTCACTCTTAGTGAGTTTTACTACTTGATACGATCCGGTATACTTGCCGGTTGTACGTGAAATCTAAATTTTTACGTATCACCTTCAAACTTCAGACACTTCCATTCCTCAAAGTCGGCAGGATTCCCTTGGCAGATCTTGGAGAAACGGCACAAGTCATCAAACTTACGGGCATATTTTGCAATAGTTGTATTACCCTGTTTCAGCTGCATAAGTTCCATCTCCTTAGCATCACGAGCTGCCCTCGGAAAGTACTTCTTATAAAATTCGTCCTTAAAAGTATTCCAAGGAATATCGCCTTCATCTTGTTGCAACAGTCGCTGTATCCCTTGCCACCAATGCTCAGCTTCTCCTTCCAGCATATAAGTAGCGAACTCCACGTGTTGGCCTTCCGGAACATGATGTGCTCGCAGTGATCGTTCGATAGCTCGAAACCAATTATCAGCATCAGTCGCAACAAGTGTACCTTTAAACTTAGGCGGTTTAACTTTCAGAAAAGTCGCAAGGGTCATAGGTCTTTCGAGATGCCCTAAGTTATTCTCATTATTTCCACTATCTTCCCCATGCTCATTCTCATTCCCGTTTCTCACTCCAAGACGATCAACAGCCCTGGCCGCTGCTACTGCAGCCTCACGCACTGCCTCAGCCACAGCGTTCATGGTAGTCATAAACGTCTCTTGTTCCCTCTCGTAGTTAACATTAGGAATTCCTTCCCGTACGCCTCGTCTCCGTGAACCCATCGTGGTCCTGTTCACACCAAACAATCATTATTAAGGTGATCAGTCTTAACACTTCAAGTCAAGTGTGAACAATCCCAGAATGAAAACACAGAGACAATCATGCAACACATATCACATTGATATCCTATAAGCATGAGACTCACAACAAAGTATGCAATGAAGCATAGTCAGTCCACTCCCCAGGCTCTATTGGGAACGAACTGCTCTGATACCAAATTGTAACGACCCAATTTTCAGTACGCCTAGGACACACCGGAAACTGAGTGCTACCAATTTGTCTTCCTAGTTATTATCTATTATTTATCATATGAGCCTGATTCGTTGTTAAAAGCGTAGTTAAATTGCGAGGTATATATATATATTTTTTTTGAAAACATTTGGATTAATAAACATAATCATTTATAATCAATTCACAAATAATAACAGATAAAACAGTTATAAACAACCACACATAAATACATTACAAGCAGTTAACAAGATTCAGTGATCCAGCCTTTGTTAGAGTATAGACCTTTAGTTAGAACACCCCTAGATATAACTAAATAATATCTATATATATATATATATATATATATATATACAACATCCCAGGTCCTGACCTGTTCAAGAAGTTCCTAAGCTGGCACCCAGGCTAGCCTAGACTCTATACTCGCCTAGTCCCTCTAAACTACTAAAGCGAGGGAAAGTACATTCTAGGTCTTCAAAACTCAAGTCAGGTGGAACATCATCAAAAGGTAGAACATCATTTGTTACTCCTCTGCACGATCAGACATTGCCACATGACGTCTCTCTAGTACCTCATCAAGTAGCCACACAACGGGAGTCTTGTACACAGGATTCAGGTTAAAGTGCGCATACGAACGGGGTGCAGACGTTGGCTGGTCTCACAGTATATACATATACATAGATAAAGAGATTCACCCTAGACTCAGAAGACTACCTAGAGCGGAATTCTCTTTACGAACGGTCATCAGCGAACTACGGAAGGGTACTCATGCTTCCATCTGGAGGGGGAAGGGAGAGAGAAGGGGTAAGAACTGGGGAGTTCTTAGTAGGGCCGGGGTTATTAGTTACATTCGTTAATTTTGTCTTATTTAGCAGACTAATAGCAGAATATAGAGAAGTAGTAACAGAAGACAGATAAATAGAGAAAATAGAGAAAACAGAAAAAGATCGCAAACAGAAGAATACAAGAAAGTAAAACACAGACACAAACATGGAGAATAGAACACAAACAAAGAAAGAATACATTCATGCAACAATCATAATAGAGAAAATGCACAACCAAGTATGATGCATGTCTAGTCCTAGCGCAGGTAATGAGCTCATCTGTCGGTTACATACCCGCTCCCGACGTTACCCAGCAACCTCTGTCTGGATAAGGCTTTCCTGTTGGCAATATCCACTGCAAGCAACCTTTGTCTTGCAGGGTATCCACTGCAAGCAACCTTTGTCTTGCAGGGCGAAACTTATTAGCCGATATACGCCCAACAGACTCACTGTAAGCAACCTCTGTCTTACAGGAGCCACAACACACTCACTGTAAGCAACCTCTGTCTTACAGGAGCACATTCATCTTGATACCTCTGTAAGCAACCTCTGTCTTACAGCAAAGCATTATAGCAAGGTATCCCAGGAAAGCGTTCTCAGTGGTCGTACCACCATCTATCTGACTGCCTCTCTGCAGCAGATTCTTACATAATCATTCTCATTATCATCATTCATTAACATTCTCATTATTCATTATCACTTTCACATTCTTATGCGGTACCTCTTTCTTTCTCTGTTCAGCTATACAAACTCTACATCTTTCACTTTTACAACATCTTAACTCAAACCATTTCTCTTTATCATATTATTCTTTTCTCTTTGTATCTCTTTACTCTGTTCTAGTTACTCTGTTCTCTGTATCTCTTTACTTTTCTCTGATTACTCTTTCTTCTGTATCCATATCACCCTTTTTCTCTTTATCTCTTTACTTTACTCTGATTTCTCTGCTTAACGTATGTATTTAAAGCTTATGTAAATTTCGGTATGAATAGTTATTCTGCCCCAAGTATAGGTTCATTAAGTCTATACTGAAACAGTTTAACTTTTCATATTATACCTAACCCTAGTCGCAACTCAAGGACTAACTATGTTGTTCTAGTTCGTTCACTAATTTTATCTGTTTTTCTGTCATTAAAACTTTACAGACTTTTTCTTTGAGTCTTATCTTTTCTTCAACTTTTTATCTTTCTTTTATCTTTGCCTCACTAATATGTTCTTACCACTCCCTAAGTATTTTATGAAGGTAATTATGAGATTCTGCACTTAAAGTTGTCTTTCTAAAGCTTTTACAGAAAACTGCCTTTTCTGCATTATTTTATTATTTTTATTAAAATATTATTTTTAATTAAATATTATTATTTAATATTTTATTATTATTTATTATTTTATTATTATTTTTTCGAAAATTAACTTACCTTTTACTTTTAACCTTTAAAATTCACTTTTTACCACCCGTAACTTTTAATATTTCTACTTTTACCATCCTAACTTTCAGAAATTACTAAACAACCCCTTAAACACCAAAAATTTTACTTCCTTGCCCTTTTTAAGATCTAAGGCCTGTTCTTCATTGTTCTTCATCACACTCAAAGTGTTCTTCATGTTCTTCATAAATTCTTCAAATTCTTTCTCTGTTTTTACCCGTTTTTCAGTCTTTTCAGCAACCGATTTTTACTACAATTCATAATAAATTAGCAGCCACTAAAACCCCATCTTTTCTACATGATTTCATCACAAATTGAACCTCAATTTAAGCCTAGGGTTTCGTTTTTCCAGCTGCTCCAAGAACATGAACATAAAGCTTGAATTTCATCAAATTTCATCAAAATTTCACCAAATTTTCACCAAGAATCAATCATATATGCAACCAATTTTTAGCACAGCCAATTTATACAACATTCACACAAATCAAACACAAATAATCAAGATTAATTTCGTGACACCCTACCTGGTTTTGCTGCTCCTAATTCAATCAAACTTTTAGGTGGTCCTTAAGCACTTTTTCCTCCTAAAACACATCAAGAAAACACATTTTTACCCATGTTTCCTTGAAACCGAATTGAAGAGGGAGGGAGACAGCCATCTCACCTTATTTCCAGCCTTGATAATTCACATGGTTATGTAGAGGAAGAAGAGAGGATCATTTTGGTGAAATCGGTGTTTTGATTTGAGTTTTAGTTCAGAAGAAATCAAGCTTTGAAGATTTATGAACCAAGAACTTTCTCTCCTTTTTCTCTTGGTGATTTTCTGCCACAATGAGCAAATGAGGCAGCCTTGGGGGTTTTGGGGGTGTAGGGTGAGTTGTGATTGGTTGGCTTGGAGGTGGATTAAAATAATATTAAAATATCTCTGGTGTATAACTACTAAAACTAGGTGTATCGGAACACTTGCAAAAACATCTCTAAAAATTATTTTCTGAGCTACTAGCATAAATGACACTAGTAACATATTTATTATGAGAACAAAACATGAATAATGAGGCCTTAGCATTGCTAAAGTCATCAGAGAGTGCTGGTGCTAAGCTGCACCAGTAAACCGTAAATCCGGTTAAACCGATTTTTTGTTTTTAACTAAAACTGACCAGGTAACCTTATAATATCATTCAAGAAACTTTTATTACTAATATAATGATAATATTACCCTATTATCTCTCTTCTCTCATGAATCGAGTCCAGTTCGTCAAACTGAGACTATCTACGAAAAATCGGATCAAAACTCCTAACCGATACGGTTCAAAAACTATGTTCTTCGTGTCCGCGTTATCGAGCTTGCCTTGGAAAAGGTTCTAGCTTAAGGAGGACATAATGACAATGAGGATTGAGATACTTGATAATATATCAAAGCTTCTCCCCTTACTGATCCTCCGGAGTTCTCCGTACTTTCAGAAAAGATCTCGCGTACTCGAAAAATCAGGGTTGTTACATTCTACCCTCCTTAAAGAAAATTTTGCCCTCAAAATTTAACATGCGCATAAGAAGTTATAGTATTATCTAACACAAATAAAACCATAGGGTGGTACTCACCTCGAGTGGAAGAATTATATGCATTAGTGTTGCCAGCAGTTACAGTAAAAACCCTTCCTTGTTGTTGTGGCCTGGCTGGATTTCGAGCAAACCTTTTTGGGCAATTCCTCGATATATGTCCATACTCTCCGCAAGAGAAACAAGTGTGTGCCCCATATCTACAAGCTCTATTACCATGATCCTTCCCACACCTTGAGCATACTGAAATATCCTGAGTTTGCTGAGATTGACCTCCTTCTTCCTCTCCCAGATTATTGTTGTCGTAGTTGCCATTGTTACGAGCGAGAAAGTTACCATTTCGTTGATTCCTATTTTGGCGATCGAACTGACCATTGAACTTAAAGTTACGACCTTGAGGGGCTAAATTCTAAATAAGGTCTCTTCGTGAGGCCTCCCTACGATCTGCTCGAGCTATCGCCGCCTTCTTTGAACATTCTTCCACTAGTTTACTTTTATTCACCAGTTCAGCAAAATTTCGTATCTCTAGCGGAACAACAGAATTCATCAGTTCTTCTCGGAGTCCTCCTTCAAACTTCAGACACTTCCATTCCTCAAAGTCGGCAGGATTCCCTTGGCAGATCTTGGAGAAACGGCACAAGTCATCAAACTTACGGGCATATTCTGCAATAATTGTATAATTGTATTATACACCAGAGATATCTTAATATTATTTTAATCCACCTCCAAGCCAGCCAATCACAACTCACCCTACACCCCCAAAACCCCCAAGGCTGCCTCATTTGCTCATTGTGGCCGAAAATCACCAAGAGAAAAAGGAGAGAAAGTTCTTGGTTCATAAATCTTCAAAGCTTGATTTCTTCTGAACTAAAACTCAAATCAAAACACCGATTTCACCAAAATGATCATCTCTTCTTCCTCTACATAACCATGTGAATTATCAAGGCTGGAAATAAGGTGAGATGGCTGTCTCCCTCCCTCTTCAATTCGGTTTCAACGAAACATGGGTAAAAATGTGTTTTCTTGATGTGTTTTAGGAGGAAAAAGTGCTTAAGGACCACCTGAAAGTTTAACCGAATTAGGAGCAGCAAAACCAGGTAGGGTGTCACGAAATTAATCTTGATTATTTGTGTTTGAGATTTGTTAATGTTGTATTATTTGGTTGTGCTAAAAATTGGTTGCATATATGATTGATTCTTGGTGAAAATTTGGTGAAATTCTGATGAAATTTGATGAAATTTAAGCTTTAAAGTTCATATTCTTGGGCAGCTGGGAAAAACGAAACCCTAAGCTTAAATTGAGGTTCAATTTGTGTTGAAATCATGTAGAAAAGATGGGGTTTTAATGGCTGCTAATTTATTATGAATTATAGTAAAAATCGGTTGCTGAAAAGATTGAAAAACGGGTAAAAACAGAGAAAGAATCTGAAGAATTTATGAAGAACACTTTGAGTGTGATGAAGAACAATGAAGAACAGGCCTTAGATCTTAAAAAGGGCAAGGAAGTAAAATTTTTGGTGTTTTAGGGGTTGTCTGGTAATTTCTGAAAGTTAGGGTGGTAAAAGTAGAAATATTAAAAGTTACGGGTGGTAAAAAGTGAATTTTAAAGGTTAAAAGTAAAAGGTAAGTTAATTTTCGAAAAAATAATAATAAAATAATAAATAATAATAAAATATTAAATAATAATATTTAATTAAAAATAATATTTTAATAAAAATAATAAAATAATGCAGAAAAGGCAGTTTTCTGTAAAAGCTTTAGAAAGACAACTTTAAGTGCAGAATCTCATAATTACCTTCATAAAACACTTAGGGAGTGGTAAGAACATATTAGTGAGGCAAAGATAAAAGAAAGATAAAATGTTGAAGAAAAGATAAGACTCAAAGAAAAAGTCTGTAAAGTTTTAATGACAGAAAAACAGATAAAATTAGTGAACGAACTAGAACAACATAGTTAGTCCTTGAGTTGCGACTAGGGTTAGGTAGAATATGAAAAGTTAAACTGTTTCAGTATAGACTTAATGAACCTATACTTGGGGCAGAATAACTATTCATACCGAAATTTACATAAGCTTTAAATACATACGTTAAGCAGAGAAATCAGAGTAAAGTAAAGAGATAAAGAGAAAAAGAGTGATATGGATACAGAAGAAAGAGTAATCAGAGAAAAGTAAAGAGATACAGAGAACAGAGTAACTAGAACAGAGTAAAGAGATACAGAGAGAAAAGAATAATATGATAAAGAGAAATGGTTTGAGTTAAGATGTTGTAAAAGTGAAAGATGTAGAGTTTGTATAGCTGAACAGAGAAAGAAAGAGGTACCGCATAAGAATGTGAAAGTGATAATGAATAATGAGAATGTTAATGAATGATGATAATGAGAATGATTATGTAAGAATCTGCTGCAGAGAGGCAGTCAGATAGATGGTGGTACGACCACTGAGAACGCTTTCCTGGGATACCTTGCTATAATGCTTTGCTGTAAGACAGAGGTTGCTTACAGAGGTATCAAGATGAATGTGCTCCTGTAAGACAGAGGTTGCTTACAGTGAGTGTGTTGTGGCCCCTGTAAGACAGAGGTTGCTTACAGTGAGTATGTTGTTGCTCCTGTAAGACAGAGGTTGCTTACAGTGAGTCTGTTGGGCGTATATCGGCTAATAAGTTTCGCCCTGCAAGACAAAGGTTGCTTGCAGTGGATACCCTGCAAGACAAAGGTTGCTTGCAGTGGATATTGCCAACAGGAAAGCCTTATCCAGACAGAGGTTGCTGGGTAACGTCAGGAGCGGGTATGTAACCGACAGATGAGCTCATTACCTGCGCTAGGGCTAGACATGCATCATACTTGGTTGTGCATTTTCTCTATTTTGATTGTTGCATGAATGTATGCTTTCTTTGTTTGTATTCTATTCTCCGTGTTTGTGTCTGTGTTTTACTTTCTTGTATTCTTCTGTTTGTGATCTTTTTCTGTTTTCTCTATTTTCTCTATTTATCTGTCTTCTGTTTACTACTTCTCTATATTCTGCTATTAGTCTGCTAAATAACACAAAATTAATGAACGTAACTAATAACCCCGGCCCTACTAAGGACTCCCCAGTTCTTACCCCTTCTCTCTCCCTTCCCCTTTAGATGGAAGTAAGAGTACCTTACCGTAGTTCATTGATGATAGTTTTGCGAAGAGGATCCTGCCCTAGATAATCTTCTGAGTCTAGGATGAATATCGTTCTCTGATTATACGTATATACTGTGAGACTAGCCAACGTCTGCACCCCGTTCGTATGCGCACTTTAACCTAAAACCCGTGTACAAGACTCCTGTTGTGTGGCTACTTGATGTGGTACCAAAGAGACGCTCTATGGCAATGTCTGATCGTGCAGAGGAGTAGCAGACGATGTTCTACCTTTTGGTGACGTTCCACCTGACTTGAGTTTTGAAGACTTAGTACGTACTTTCCCTCGCTTTAGTAGTTTAGAGGGACTAGGCGAGTATAGAGTCTAGGCTAGCCTGGGTGCCAGCTTAGGGACTTCTTAAACAGGTCAGGACCTGGGATGTTGTATATATATATATGTTTATAGATATTATTTAGCTATATCTAGGGGTGTTCTAACTAACGGTCTATACTCTAACAAAGGCTGGATAAATGAATGTTTCTAGCTACTCGTGATGTATTTATGTGTGGTTGGTTATAATTGACTTATTTGTTATTACTTGTGAATTGATTATGACTGATTCCGTCTATTAACCCAAATGTTTTCAAACAAAAGAAAAATATACCTCGCAAATTAACCACGTTTTTAACAACGAATCAGGCTCATATGATAAATAATAGATAATAATTAGGAAGACAAATTGGTAGCACTCAGTTTCCGGTGTGTCCTAGGCATACTGAAAATTGGGTCGTTACATTAGTGGCTGTTCGCTCACTTCCAAAATGTCCTCCATACTGTGATCCATGGCAATGCCATAGGATCCTTTGTGCTTCTTCTCTGGGTACACATCTGCGGATCATTCCGTCTGCACATCTCTTAAAGAGATATGGTTCATCCCATAAGTAGTACTTGGCATCTGAAATTAATTTCTTTCTTTGCACTCTGCTGTACTCCTGGGGTATGAACCTTACAGCTTTATAGTTTGCAATGTCTGCAAACCATGGAGCTTCCTGAATGGCAAAGAGTTGCTCATCTGGGAAAGTCTCAGAGATCTCAGTAGAAGGGAGGGACGTCCCAGCTACTGGCTCTATTCGGGACAGATGATCAGCTACTTGGTTCTCCGTCCCTTTTCTGTCTCTTATTTCTATATCAAACTCTTGCAGAAGCAACACCCATCTTATTAGCCTGGGTTTTCAATCCTGCTTTGTGAGTAAGTATTTAAGAGCAGCATGGTCAGTGTACACAATCACTTTGGATCCCACTAGATAAGATCTAAACTTGTCAATGGCATAAACCACTGCAAGTAATTCTTTTTCTGTGGTTGTGTAATTCTTCTGTGCATCATTTAGAACACGGCTAGCATAATAAATGACGTGCAGAAGCTTGTTATGCCTCTGTCCCAACACTGCACCAATGGCATGATCACTGGCATCACACATTAATTCAAATGGCAATGTCCAATCTGGTGCAGAGATGACTGGTGCTGTGACCAGCTTAGCTTTCAGGGTCTCAAACTCCTGCTGACACTGTGTGTCAAACACAAATAGTGTGTCAGCAGCTAGCAGGTTACTCAAAGGTTTTGCAATTTTCAAAAAATCCTTTATAAACCTTCTATAGAATCCTGCATGCCCCAGAAAGCTTCTGATTGCCTTAACATTGGCGGGTGGTGGTAATTTTTCAATTACCTCTACCTTTGCCTTATCCACCTCTATTCCCCTGCTTGAAATTTTGTGCCCAAGGACAATTCCTTCAGTCACCATAAAGTGACATTTCTCCCAGTTTAAAACCAGGTTAGTCTCTTGGCACCTTTTCAGGACAAGTGATAGGTGGTTAAGACAGGAGCTGAATGAGTCTCCATATACTGAGAAGTCATCCATGAAGACTTCAAGAAATTTCTCCACCATATAAGAGAAGATGGATAGCATGCATCTCTGAAAGGTTGCAGGAGCATTACACAGACCAAAAGGCATCCTTCTGTAGGCAAACACGCCAGAAGGGCAAGTAAATGCTGTTTTCTCTTGGTCCTGAGGATCTACTGCAATTTGGTTGTAACCTGAATAGCCATCCAAAAAGCAGTAATAATCATGACCAGCTAGTCTTTCTAGCATTTGGTCTATGAATGGTAAAGGAAAATGATCCTTTCTGGTGGCTGTATTGAGCCTTCTGTAGTCAATACACATACGCCACCCTGTGACTGTTCTTGTAGGAACCAGTTCATTTTTCTCATTATGAACCACTGTCATGCCTCCCTTTTTGGGGACAACTTGGACAGGGCTCACCCAGGGGCTATCAGAAATAGGATAAATAATCCCAGCCTCTAGTAATTTAGTGACCTCTTTCTGCACCACCTCCTTCATGGCTGGATTTAGCCTCCTCTGTGGTTGGACTACTGGTTTGGCATTATCCTCCAACAGGATCTTGTGCATGCATCTAGCTGGGCTAATGCCCTTAAGATCACTTATGGACCACCCAAGAGCTGTCTTGTGTGTCCTTAGCACTTGAATCAGTGCTCCCTCTTCCTGTGGATTCAAAGCAGAGCTTATAATCACTGGAAAAGTGTCACCCTCTCCCAGAAATGCATACTTCAGGGATGGTGGTAGTGGTTTGAGTTCAGGTTTGGGAGGCTTATCCTCCTCCTGAGGAATTTTCGAAAATTCCTTTGTTTCCTGTGGTTCTTCTTGATCAGGCTGAGCATCCTTGAAGATGTCTTCAAGCTCTGATTTTAGGCTTTTAGTCATATTGATCTCTTCCACCAAAGAGTCAATAATGTCAGCGCCCGTGCAGTCATTTGGTGTGTCTGGATGCTGCATGGCTTTCACAGCATTCAACTTGAACTCATCCTCATTGACTCTCAGGGTTACTTTCCCTTTTTGTACATCAATGAGAGTACGTCCAGTTGCTAGGAAAGGTCTTCCTAGAATGAGAGTTGCACTCTTGTGCTCCTCCATTTCCAGCACCACAAAGTCAGTTGGAAAGGCGAATAGCCCAACCTTGACAATTATATCCTCTATTATGCCTGATGGGTGTTTAATGGAGCCATCAGCAAGTTGGAGGCATATCCGGGTTGGTTTGACTTCTCCAGTCAACCCAAGCTTTCTGATAGTGGATGCAGGTATTAGATTGATGCTTGCTCCAAGATCACATAGGGCTGTCTTGGTGCAAGCACCTTCTAATGTGCATGGTATCATAAAGCTCCCTGGATCTTGAAGCTTTTCTGGTAAGCTTTTCAGAATGACTGCACTGCATTCTTCAGTGAGAAACACTTTTTCAGTTTCTCTCCAATCCTTCTTATGACTTAAGATTTCTTTCATGAACTTAGCATAAGAAGGTATTTGCTCAAGTGCCTCTGCAAATGGAATCTTTATTTCAAGAGTCCTTAAATAATCTGCAAAGCGGGCAAATTGCTTATCCTGCTCCGCTTGGCGGAGTTTCTGAGGATAAGGCATCTTGGCTTTATATTCTTCAACCTTAGTTGCTGCAGGCTTATTCCTTACAGAAGTGGTTGAAGAAGCCTTTTTAGAGGGATTACTGTCAGCACTCTCAGGTGTCTGATCCTCCCTTGGCGTCTGAACGCCAGGAATGGGTGAAGATTGGGCGTTAAACGCCAACTTTTCCCCCTTTTCTGGCGTTTGAACACCAGAACTGGGCAGGGAATGGGCGTTTAACGCCAGCTTTCCCTCCCTTTCTGGCGTTTGAACGCCAATAACATTCCTCTCTGGGCTCTTACTGTCCTCAGAGGGATTTTGAACAGTGGTTTGGTTATCCTCTGTCAATTGTTCCTTGTTTGGCTATTTGCTCTTTTGAGCAGTGTTATTCAGTGTCTTCCCACTCCTCAGTTGAACTGCTTGACATTCCTCTGTTATCTGTTTAGATATTTGCTGTTTTGCTTGATTCAACTGCAGTTCTATGTTCTTGTTAGCAACTTTAGTTTCATGGAGCATCTCTTTAAATTCTGCTAACTGTTCTGTCATCAGGAGTAATTGTTGATTAAGCTCAATCATCTGTTCTTGAGGAGTAGGGTCAGTGACTACTGTCATGACTTCCTCTTCTGGAGAGAACTCATTGCTAGAGTACAAATATTGGTTTCTAGCAACAGTGTCTATAAGCTCTTGAGCCTCTTCAATTGTCTTCCTCATGTGTATAGATCCACCAGCTGAGTGGTCTAAAGACATCTGAGCTTTTTCTGTAAGCCCATAGTAGAAGATGTCTAACTGTACCCACTCTGAAAACATTTCAGAGGGGCATTTTCTTAGCATACCTCTATACCTCTCCCAGGCATTATAAAGGGATTCATTATCCTCTTGTTTAAAGCCTTGGATGTCCAGCCTTAGCTGTGTCATCCTCTTTGGAGGGTAAAAATGATTCAGGAATTTGTTTGATAACTGTTTCCATGTCTTTATGCTTGCTGTAGGTTGGTTATTCAACCACCTTTTGGCTTGATCTTTTACAGCAAATGGAAACAGTAATAGTCTGTAGACATCCTGATCCACCTCTTTATCATGTACTGTGTCAGCAATTTGTAAGAACTGTGCCAGAAACTCAGTAGGTTCTTCCTGTGGAAGACCGGAATACTGGCAATTTTGCTGCACTATGATAATGAGTTGAGGATTTAGCTCAAAGCTACTTGCTTTGATGGGAGGTGTACAAATGCTACTCCCATATGCAGCTGTAATGGGGTTAGCATATGACCCCAGAGTCCTTCTGGACTGATCAATCCCACTTAGGTCCATAGTGGATAAAGGGAACTGATATGGATTGCAAATAGATAAATTTTGTTTTTTTTTTTTTTGAATTAACCGAAGAAAAATAAAATAAAATAAAATAAAAGTAAAATAAAATAAAAATTCGAAAATTAAAAGAAAATAAGATCAAAGCAAATTGAAAACTGTATCAATTAGTTAATTAAAAAGATTTTGAGATTAGCAATTAGAAAGATATGATTGAAAAAAATTTTTTTTTTATGAAAAAGATTTGATTTTTGAAAAGAGGAAAGAGAAAAACAACAAAGTGACACCAAACTTAAAATTTTTAGAAAATCAAACACAGTTTTTCGAAAATTTTAAAAGAAAAACACAAAGAGGACACCAAACTTAGAATTTTTATGGATCAAAAAGGGACTAAAGACATGCAAATTCGAAAATTAGAAGAAAAACAAAAGCATGCAATTGACACCAAACTTAAAATATGAAACTAGACTCAACTAAAAGACTCTAAACCAACAAAAATAAAACAGTCCTAATCTAAGCAACAAGATAAACCGTCAGTTGTCCAAACTCGAACAATCCCCGGTAACGGCGCCAAAAACTTGGTGCACGAAACTGCAATCACACTTTTGCAATCCCGCACAACTAACCAGCAAGTGCACTGGGTCGTCCAAGTAATACCTTACGTGAGTAAGGGTCGATCCCACGGAGATTGTCGGCTTGAAGCAAGCTATGGTTATCTTGTAAATCTTAGTCAGGATATCAGAAATTATCAGGATTGATTGTGAAAAGCAAAAGAACATGAAATAAGTACTTGTTATGCAGTAATGGAGAATAGGTTGGGGCTTTGGAGATGCTCCATCTTCTGAACCTCTGCTTTCCTACTGTCTTCTTCATCAAACACGCAAGGCTCCTTCCATGGCAAGCTGTGTGTAGGGTTTCACCGTTGTCAATGGCTACCTCCCATCCTCTCAGTGGAAATGTTCAACGCACCCTGTCACGGCACGGCTATCCATCTGTCGGTTCTCGATCAGGCCAGAATAGAAACCAGTGATTCTTTTGCGTCTGTCACTAACGCCCCGCCTTCAGGAGTTTGAAGCTCGTCACAGTCATTCAATCATTGAATCCTACTCAGAATACCACAGACAAGGTTTAGACCTTCCGGATTCTCTTGAATGCCGCCATCAGTTCTAGCTTATACCACGAAGATTCTGATTAAAGAATCCAAGAGATATCTACTTAATCTAAGGTAGAACGGAGGTGGTTGTCAGGCACGCGTTCATAGTTGAGAACATGATGAGTGTCACGGATCATCACATTCATCCGGGTTAAGAACAAGTGATATCTTAGAATAGAAGCAAGCATGATTGAATAAGAAACAGTATTAATTGCATTAATCCATCAAGACACAGCAGAGCTCCTCACCCCCAACCATGGGGTTTAGAGACTCATGCCGTGGAAGGTACACAAAGAAAACGTGTAAAGTGTCATGAGGTACAGATACAATGTCAAAAGATCCTATTAATAGTGAACTAGTAACCTAAGGTTTTACAGAAATGAGTAAATGACAGAAAAATCCACTTCCGGGCCCACTTGGTGTGTGCTTGGGCTGAGCATTGAAGCTTTCATGTGTAGAGACCTTTTCTGGAGTTGAACGCCAGCTTTCATGCCAGTTTGGGCGTTTAACCCCAAGTTTTATGCCAGTTCCAGCGTTAAACGCTGGAAATTCTAAGGCTGATTTGCCACGCCGGTTTGGGCCATTAAATCTTGGGCAAAGTGTGGACTATCATATATTGCTGGAAAGCCTAGGATGTCTAATTTCCAACGCCGTTGAGAGCGCGCCAATTGGGCTTCTGTAGCTCCAGAAAATCCACTTCGAGTGCAGGGAGGTCAGAATCCAACAGCATCTGCAGTCCTTTTCAGTCTCTGAATCAGATTTTTGCTCAGGACCCTCAATTTCAGCCAGAAAATACCTGAAATCACAGAAAAACACACAAACTCATAGTAAAGTCCAGAAAAGTGAATTTTAACTAAAAACTAATAAAAATATACTAAAAACTTAACTAAATATACTAAAAGCATACTAAAAACAATGCCAAAAAGTGTATAAATTATCCGCTCATCATCGGCTTGAAGCAAGCTATGGTTATCTTGTAAATCTTAGTCAGGATATCAAAGATTATCAGGGTTGATTGTGAAAAGTAAAAGAACATGAAATAAGTACTTGTTTTGCAGTAATGGGGAACAGGTTGAGGTTTTGGAGATGCTCCATCTTCTGAATCTCTGCTTTCCTACTGTCTTCTTCATCAAACACGCAAGGCTCCTTCCATGGCAAGCTGTATGTAGGGTTTCACCGTTGTCAATGGCTACCTCCCATCCTCTCAGTGGAAATGTTCAACGCACCCTGTCACGGCACGACTATCCATCTGTCGGTTCTCAATCAGGCCGAAATAGAATCCAATGATTCTTTTGCGTCTGTCACTAACGCCCCGCCCTCAGGAGTTTGAAGCTCGTCACAGTCATTCAATCATTGAATCCTACTCAGAATACCACAGACAAGGTTTAGACCTTCTGGATTCTCTTGAATGCCGCCATCAATTCTAGCTTATGCCACGAAGATTCTGATTAAAGAATCCAAGAGATATCTACTCAATCTAAAGTAGAACGGAGGTGGTTGTCAGGCACGCGTTCATAGTTGAGAATATGATGAGTGTCACGGGTCATCACATTCATCCGGGTTAAGAACAAGTGATATCTTAGAACGGAAGCAAGCATGATTGAATAAGAAACAGTAGTAATTGCATTAATCCATCAAGACACAGCAGAGCTCCTCACCCCCAACCATGGGGTTTAGAGACTCATGCTGTAAGAAGTACACAAAGAAACGTGTAAAGTGTCATCAGGTACAGATACAATGTCAAAAGATCCTATTAATAGTGAACTAGTAACCTAGGGTATACAGAAATGAGTAAATGACGTAAAAATCCACTTCTGGGTCCACTTAGTGTGTGCTTGGGCTGAGCATTGAAGCTTTCATGTGTAGAGACCTTTTCTGGAGTTAAACGCCAGCTTTCATGCTAGTTTGGGCGTTTAACTCCAATTTTTATGCCAGTTCCAGCGTTAAACGCTGGAAATTCTGAGGCTGATTTGCAACGCCGGTTTGGGCCATCAAATCTCGAGCAAAGTATGGACTATTATACATTGCTGAAAAGCCCAGGATGTCTACTTTCCAACGCCGTTGAGGGCGTGCCAATTGGGCTTCTGCAGCTCCAGAAAATCCACTTCGAGTGCAGGGAGGTCAGAATCCAACAGCATCTGCAGTCCTTTTCAGTCTCTGAATCAGATTTTTGCTCAGGACCCTCAATTTCAGCCAGAAAATACCTGAAATCACAGAAAAACACACAAAATCATAGTAAAGTCCAGAAAGGTGAATTTTAACTAAAAACTAATAAAAATATACTAAAAAAATAACTAGATCATACTAAAAACACACTAAAAATAATGCCAAAAAGCGTATAAATTATCCGCTCATCACAACACCAAACTTAAATTGTTGCTTGTCCCCAAGCAACTGAAAATCAAAGTAGGATAAAAAGAAGAGAATATACTATAGACTCCAAAATATCACAGAAACTTAGCTCCAACTAGATGAGCGGGACTAGTAGCTTTTTGCTTCCGAACAGTTTTGGCATCTCACTTTCTTCTTTGAAGTTCAGAATGATTGGCATCTATAAGAACTCAGAATTCAGATAGTGTTATTGTTTCTCCTAGTGAAGCATGATGATTCTTGAACATAGCTACTTTATGAGTCTTGGCTGTGGCCCAAAGTACTCTGTCTTCCAGTTTTACCACCGGATACATACATGCCACAGACACATAATTGGGTGAACCTTTTCAGATTGTGACTCAGCTTTGCTAGAGTCCCCAATTAAAGGTGTCCAGGGTTCTTAAGTACACTCTCTTTGCCTTGGTTCACAACTTTATTTCTTTCTTTTTCTTTCTTTTTCTTTTTCTTTTTTTTTTTCGAAATTTTTTTTTTGTATTCACTGCTTTTTCTTGCTTCAAAAATCAATCTGATGATTTTTCAGATCCTCAATAACAGTTCTCCTTTTCCATCATTCTTTCAAGAGCCAACAATTTTAACATTCTTAAAACAACAAATTCAAAAGACATATGCACTGTTCAAGCATTCATTCAGAAAACAAAAAGTATTGTCACCACATCAAACTAATTCAACTAGTTTCAGAGATGAATTCGAAATCCTGTACTTCTTGTTCTTTTGTGATTAAAGCATTTTTCATTTAAGAGAGGTGATGGATTCATAGGACATTCAGAGCTTTAAGACATGAATTTTAAATTTTATTAGTTATGAATTAAGAACAAGACTCAAAAATAGATATAAGATGAGACTAAAAATAGAAAACAAAAATGTAAATAGGCTCCTAATGATAGAGGTTTTTCACAGAGTTAGGACTCAACAACCTTGATTTTGAGAAGTGGATGCTCCCTCAAATTGAGGGGAGAACTTTTGGCGTTTCAGTTCTTGAAGTTCACGCCCCTGCTTCTCTTGTTCCTTCAGCAATTTGCAGAGCATGCAGTTCTGATTCTGCTGTTCTTCCTTAAGTTGCTCCATAGTCTCTTGCAACTTGGTGATAGATGCTTCTAGGCTGGCCCAGTAGCCAATTTCAGGAAATTCAGGGAGGAACTCCTGCGCCCTCCTTTTGATAGAGTTGTCTTGTATTTGTCCTTCCATTGACTTCTTGGTGATTGGATGTTCAATGGGTATGAATTCATCTACTCCCATCTTTACCCCAGCCTCTTTACAGAGCAAGGAGATCAAGCTTGGGTAAGCCAATTTGGCTTCAGTGGAATTCTTATTTGCAATTGTGTAGATCTCACAAGCAATCACATGATGAACCTCCACTTCTTTTCCAAGAATAATGCAATGAATCATCACTGCTCTCTTGATAGTGACCTCAGAACGGTTGCTAGTGGGCAGTATGAAACGCCCAATAAAGTCTAGCCAACCTCTTGCAATTGGTTTGAGGTCTTCCCTCTTGAGTTGGTTTGGGACACCCTTTGAATTGGTTATCCACTTAGTTCCAGGGAGGCATATGTCCTCTAGAACTTGATCCAACCCTTTATCTGCTCTCACCATTCTCCTATTAAAGGATTCAGGATCATCTTGCAGTTGAGGCAATTTGAAGATTTCTCTTATTTTGTCCAGATGGAAGTACATAACTTTTCCTCTGACCATGGTTCTGTAAGTATGGTAAGCGGTTCCAGTCATTCTCTGCTTATCTGTTAGCCACAGATTTGAGTAGAATTCCTGAACCATATTCCTTCCAACCTTTATCTCAGGATTGGTTAGAACTTCCCATCCTCTGTTTCGAATTTGCTCTTGGATCCCCGGATATTCATCTTCTTTCAGATCAAATTTAACTTCCGGGATCACTGACCTCAGACCCATTATTTTGTGATAATGGTCTTCATGTTCTTTGGTTAAGAACTTCTCTTGATTCCAAAGATTCTTTGGATTATTCTCTTTCTTTCCTCTTAAATTGGTTTGTTTTCCCTTATGAGCCATGATCTTGATGAATCTTGGCTTAGTGATCACAGAAAAGCACACCAAACTTAGAGGTTTGCTTATCCTCAAGCAAAAGAAAGAAAACAAGAGAGAGAGGAGAAGGGCAAATTCGAATGGTGTGGGGGAATGAGGAGGCCGAACATGTTTATATAAGGGGGGGAAGGAGATTTCGAAAAAATTGAAAAGAGATTTGAGAAGATATGGAGAGAATTTGAGAGAAGGGTGAGTTTTTGAACAAGATCTGGGATTGATTTGAGAGAGATTTGAAGAATGGTTTTGATTTTTGAAGATTTGAAAGTGAATGATAAAAGGTTGAAGTGTGTTTATGTGGAAATGTATGAGTAAGAAAAGGAAAGTTTGAAAAAGATTTGATTGGAAAGCAAAATCTTGGTCCCCCACCTATCTGGCGTTAAACGCCCAGAATGGCATCCATTCTGGCGTTTAACGCCCATTTGTTGCCCATTGTGGGCGTTTAACGCCCAGCCAGGTGCCCTGGCTGGCGTTAAAAGCCAGAATCCCCTTTGTCACTGGGCGTTTTGCTAAACGCCCAGGATGCTGCACACCTGGCGTTAAACGCCCAGAATGGTGCCCATTCTGGCGTTTAACGCCCAATATGGCACCCTTACTGGCGTTAAACGCCCAGAATGGTGCCCATTCTGGCGTTTAACGCCCAAAATGCCCCTTACTGGCGTTTTTTCGCCAGTAATCTCTTTTTCTCTGCTTTTTGCGCTGAATCCTTCTGTAACTCTGTGAATTCCTTCAATTTTGATAATTGCCTCTGTAGAAATAAAACATATAACCTACTAATGACTGGGTTGCCTCCCAGCAAGCGCTTCTTTACTGTCTTTAGCTGGACCCTTACTGAGAATCACTCAAGTCTCAGTTTTGAGCATTCCTGCTCAAAATTGCTTTCAAGATAATGCTTGATTCTCTGTCCATTAACAATGAACTTTTTGTCAGAATCAATATCCTGAAGCTCAACATATCCATATGGTGATACTCCTTTAATCACATACGAACCCCTCCACCGGGATTTAAGTTTTCCTGGAAACAATCTGAGCCTAGAGTTGAAGAGCAGAACTTTTTGTCCTGGCTCAAAGACTCTAGATGACAACTTCTTGTCATGCCACTTCTTTGCCTTTTCCTTATAAATCTTTGCATTTTCAAAGGCATTGAGTCTGAACTCCTCTAGCTCATTTAGCTGGAGCAATCTTTTTTCACCAGCTAACTGAGCATCCATGTTTAGGAATCTGGTTGCCCAGTAGGCTTTATGTTCCAGTTCCACGGGCAGATGACAGGCCTTCCCATACACCAGTTGGTATGGAGAGGTTCCTATAGGAGTCTTGAATGCTGTTCTGTATGCCCACAGAGCATCATCCAAACTCTTTGCCCAATCCTTTCTTCGGGCCATCACAGTCCGTTCTAGGATTCTTTTTAGCTCTCTGTTAGAGACTTCAGCTTGCCCATTTATCTGTGGATGATACGGAGTTGCCATTTTGTGGCTAATTCCATATCTGACCATAGCAGAGTATAGCTGTCTATTGCAGAAATGAATGCCCCCATCACTGATTAGTACTCTGGGAACACCAAACCTGCTGAAGATGTGTTTCTGGAGGAATTTCAGCACGGTCTTGGTATCATTAGTGGGTGTAGCAATTGCATCTACCCACTTAGATACATAGTCCACTGCTACCAGAATGTAAGTGTTTGAGTATGATGGTGGGAATGGACCCATGAAGTCAATTCCCCATACATCAAACAATTCTATCTCTAATATCCCTTGTTGAGGCATGGCATATCCATGAGGCAAGTTACCAGCTCTTTGGCAACTGTCACAGTTACGCACAAACTCTCGGGCATCTTTATAGAGAGTAGGCCAGTAGAAGCCACATTGGAGGACTTTAGTGGCTGTTCGCTCACTTCCAAAATGTCCTCCATACTGTGATCCATGGCAGTGCCATAGGATCCTTTGTGCTTCTTCTCTGGGTACACATCTGCGGATCATTCCGTCTGCACATCTCTTAAAGAGATACGGCTCATCCCATAGGTAGTACTTGGCGTCTGAAATTAATTTCTTTTTTTGCACTCTGCTGTACTCCTGTGGTATGAACCTCACAGCTTTATAATTTGCAATATCTGCAAACCATGGAGCTTCCTGGATGGCAAAGAGTTGCTCATCTGGGAAAGTCTCAGAAATCTCAGTAGAAGGGAGGGACGCCCCAGCTACTGGTTCTATTCGGGACAGATGATCAGCTACCTGGTTCTCTGTCCCTTTTCTGTCTCTTATTTCTATATCAAACTCTTGCAGAAGCAACACCCATCTTATAAGCCTGGGTTTTGAATCTTGCTTTGTGAGTAAGTATTTAAGAGCAGCATGGTCAGTGTACACAACCACTTTGGATCCCACTAGATAGGATCTAAATTTGTCAATGGCATAGACCACTGCAAGTAACTCTTTTTCTGTGGTTGTGTAATTCTTCTGTGCATCATTTAGAACACGGCTGGCATAATAAATGACGTGCAGAAGCTTGTTATGCCTCTGTCCCAACACTGCACCAATGGCATGGTCACTGGCATCACACATTAGTTCAAATGGTAATGTCCAATCTGGTGCAGAGATGACTGGTGCTGTGACCAGCTTGGCTTTCAGGGTCTCAAATGCCTGCAGACACTGTGTGTCAAACACAAATGGTGTGTCAGCAGCTAGCAGGTTGCTCAAAGGTTTTGCAATTTTCGAAAAATCCTTTATGAACCTTCTGTAGAATCCTGCATGCCCCAGAAAGCTTCTGATTGCCTTAACATTGGCAGGTGGTGGTAATTTTTCAATTACCTCTACCTTTGCCTTATCCACCTCTATTCCCCTGCTTGAAATTTTGTGCCCAAGGACAATTCCTTCAGTCACCATAAAGTGACATTTCTCCCAGTTTAAAACCAGGTTAGTATCTTGGCACCTTTTCAGGACAAGTGCGAGGTGGTCAAGACAGGAGCTGAATGAGTCTCCATATACTGAGAAGTCATCCATGAAAACTTCCAGGAATTTCTCCACCATATCAGAGAAGATGGATAACATGCATCTCTGAAAGGTTGCAGGAGCATTACACAGACCAAAAGGCATCCTCCTGTAGGCAAACACGCCAGAAGGGCAAGTAAAGGCTGTTTTCTCTTGGTCCTGAGGATCTACTGCAATTTGGTTGTAACCTGAATAGCCATCCAAAAAGCAGTAATAATCATGACCAGCTAGTCTTTCTAGCATTTGGTCTATGAATGGTAAAGGAAAATGATCCTTTCTGGTGGCTGTATTGAGCCTTCTGTAGTCAATACACATATGCCACCCTGTGACTGTTCTTGTAGGAACCAGTTCATTTTTTTCATTATGAACCACTGTCATGCCTCCTTTCTTGGGGACAACTTGGACAGGGCTCACCCAGGGGCTATCAGAAATAGGATAAATAATCCCAGCCTCTAGTAATTTAGTGACCTCTTTCTGCACCACCTCCTTCATGGCTGGATTTAGCCTCCTCTGTGGTTAGACCACTGGTTTGGCATTATCCTCCAACAGGATCTTGTGCATGCATCTAGCTGGGCTAATGCCCTTAAGATCACTTATGGACCACCCAAGAGCTATTGATGAGCGGATAATTTGTACGCTTTTTGGCATTGTTTTTAGTATGTTTTTAGTAGTTTTAGTTGAGTTCTTAGTATATTTTTATTAGTTTTTAGTTAAAATTCACTTTTCTAGACTTTACTATGAGTTTTTGTATTTTTCTGTGATTTCAGGTATTTTCTGGCTGAAATTGAGGGACCTGAGCAAAAATCTGATTCAGAGACTGAAAAGGACTGCAGATGCTGTTGGATTCTGACCTCCCTGCACTCGAAGTAGATTTTCTGGAGCTACAGAAGCCCAATTGGCGCGCTCTCAACGGCGTTGTAAAGTAGACATCCTGGGCTTTCCAGCAATATATGATAGTCCATACTTTGCTCAAGATTTGATGGCCCAAACCGGCGTTCAAAGTCACCTACAGAATTTCCAGCGTTAAACGCCGGAACTAGCACCAAAATAGAGAGTTAAAGGCCTAAACTGGCACCAAAGCTGGCGTTTAACTCCAAGAAGAGTCTCTACACGAAAAATGCTTCATTGCTCAGCCCAAGCACACACCAAGTGGGCCCGGAAGTGGATTTTTATGTCATTTACTCATCTTTGTAATCCTTAGGCTACTAGTTCCCTATAAGTAGAACTTTTTACTATTGTATTTGACATCTTGAGATCTTTGAATCTTTTGATCACTGGGAGGCTGGCCTCACGGCCATGCCTAGACCTTGTTCTTATGTATTTTCAACGGTGGAGTTTCTACACACCATAGATTAAGGTGTGGAGCTCTGCTGTACCTCAAGTATTAATGCAATTACTATTGTTCTTCTATTCAATTCCGCTTGTTCTTTGTCCAAGATATCACTTGTTCTTCAACTTGATGAATGTGATGATCCGTGACACTCATCATCATTCTCACCTATGAACGTGTGACTGATAACCACCTCCGTTCTACCTTAGATTGGGTGAATATCTCTTGGATTCTTTAACCAGAATCTTCGTGGTATAGGCAAGAACTGATGGCGGCATTCAAGAGAATCCGGAAGGTCTAACCTTGTCTGTGGTATTCTGAGTAGGATTCAATGATTGAATGACTGTGACGTGCTTCAAACTCCTAGCAGGTGGGGCGTTAGTGACAGACGCAAAAGAATCAATGGATTCTATTCCGGCCTGACCGAGAACCGACAGATGGATAGCCGTGCCGTGACAGGGTGCGTTGAACATTTCCACTGAGAGGATGGGAGGTAGCCACTGACAACGGTGAAACCCTTGCATAAGCTTGCCATGGAAAGGGGTAAGAAGGATTGGATGAAGACAGTAGGAAAGCAGAGAGACGGAAGGGAAGGCATCTTCATACGCTTATCTGAAGCTCTCACCAATGATATACATAAGTATCTCTATCTTTATCTTTATGTTTTATTCATCATCTATACCCATTTGAGTCTGCCTGACTAAGATTTACAAGGTGACCATAGCTTGCTTCATACCAACAATCTCCGTGGGATCGACCCTTACTCGCGTAAGGTTTATTACTTGGACGACCCAGTGCACTTGCTGGTTAGTTGTGCGAAGTTGTGTTTATGCCATGGTATTGAGCACCAAGTCTTTGGAGCCATTACTAGGGATTATTTGAGTTGTAGTGATCACAATTTCGTGCACCAAGTTTTTGGCGCCGTTGCCGAGGATTGTTCGAGTATGGACAACTGACGGTTCATCTTGTTGCTTAGATTAGGTATTTTTTTTTTCAGAGTTCTTAAGAATGAATTCTAGTGTTTCAAGGTGATGTTCTTATCATCACCAAAGCTGATTGATCCTCATCAATTTAGCTCTTGAATGCAGTGTCCTGCTGAAGCTTGGCTAGCTATGTCTAATTCCTTTAGACTAAAGCTTTAGACTAACATTGCATGATTCCTGGAATTCTCATTAAGAATTTTGATACCTTTGTTTTCTTTTCCACTTAATTTTCGAAAAATCCAAAAAAATTACAAAATCATAAAAAACCCAAAAATATTTTATGTTTCTTGTTTGAGTCTAGAGTCTCATTTTAAGTTTGGTGTCAATTGCATGTTTTTGCATTCATGCATTTGTCTTCATTTAATCTTCAAGTTGTTCTTGATGATTTCATTGCTCTGATCTTTGAATTCTATTGACTTGAGTGTTTATGTGTCTCATATGCATTCTCATTTTGTTGGTGTCAGTAGTATACAAACTGCTAAGTTTGGTGTCTTGCATGCATTGTTATTTAGTTGCATTTTGATTATTCCTCATTATTAAAAATCCAAAAATATTTTTAATTTGTGTCTTTTCAAGTCAATAATACAGAGAATTGAAGATTCAGAACATACTGCAGAGGAATTATACAGAAAAAGCTGGACGTTCAAAACGCCCAGTGAAGAAGGACAGACTGGCGTTTAAACGCCAGCCAGGGTACCTGGTTGGGCGTTTAACGCCCAAAAAGGTAGCATTTTGGGCGTTAAACACCAGAATGGATACCATTCTGGGCGTTTAACGCCAGGATGGCACAAGAGGGAAGATTTTGTTTTCAAATCAATTTTTTTTCAAGTTTTCAAAGTTTTTCAAAATCAAATCTTTTTCAAATCAAATCTTTTCAATCAAATCTTTTTCAAAATCAATTTCTTTCCTTTTTCAAAGATACTTACTAACAATTAATGATTTGATTCAATATTTCAAGTATGTTGCCTTTTCTGTTGAGAAAGGTTTAATGTTTGAATCATATCTTTTCTTGTTAGGCAAGTCATTAAATTTTAAAATCAAATCTTTTTAAAATTGTTTTCAAATCATATCTTTTCAATCATATCTTTTTAAAAGCATAACTTTTCAATCATATCTTTTTAATCACATTTTTTTTAAATAGTTTTCAATCATATCTTTTTGATTTCTAATTTCAAAATCTTTTCCAAAAATCACTTGATTTCTTTCCCACTTTTATTTTCGAAAATCAATTAGTGTTTTTCAAAATGTTTTCAAAATCTCTTACTCAAATTTTCGAAAATTACTTCCCTTCTTCTCACATCCTTCTATTTATGGAGTACCACTCCTTCTCAATGCACAATTCGAACTCTATCTAATTAAGTTCGAATTCTTCTACCTCTTCCTTCTATTTTTCTTCTTCTCTAACACCTCAAGGAATCTCTATACTGTGACATAGAGGATTCCACATTTTCTTGTTCTCTTCTCTTTCATATGAGCAGGAACAAAGACAAAGGCATTCTTGTTGAAGCTGACCCTGAAGCGAAAGCTAAGAGAAGCTAAGGCACAACTCTCCGTAGAGGACCTAACAGAAATCTTCAAAGAAGAAGAACCCATGGCAGCCGAAAACAACAACAATGTCAACAATGCAAGGAAGGTGCTGGGTGACTTTACTGCACCTACTCCCGACTTCTATGGGAGAAGCATCTCTATCCCTGCCATTGGAGCAAACAACTTTGAGCTTAAGCCTCAATTAGTTTCTCTAATGCAACAGAATTGCAAGTTCCATGGACTTCCATTGGAAGATCCTCATCAGTTCTTAGCTGAATTCTTACAAATCTGTGACACTGTCAAGACTAATGGGGTTGACCCTGAGGTCTACAGACTTATGCTATTCCCTTTTGCTGTAAGAGACAGAGCTAGGACATGGTTGGACTCACAACCTAAAGAAAGCCTGGACTCATGGGAAAAGCTAGTCAATGCCTTCTTGGCAAAGTTCTTTCTACCTCAAAAATTGAGTAAGCTTAGAGTGGAAGTCCAAACCTTCAGACAGAAGGATGGAGAATCCCTCTATGAAGCTTGGGAAAGATACAAACAATTGATCAGAAAATGTCCTTCTGACATGCTTTCTGAATGGAGCATCATAGGTATTTTCTATGATGGTCTCTCTGAACTATCCAAGATGTCTTTGGATAGCTCTGCTGGAGGATCTCTTCATCTGAAGAAGACGCCTACAAAAGCTCAAGAACTAATTGAAATGGTTGCAAATAACCAATTCATGTACACTTCTGAAAGGAATCCTGTGAACAATGGGACAAATCAGAAGAAAGGAGTTCTTGAGATTGATACTCTGAATGCCATACTGGCTCAGAACAAGATATTGACACAGCAAGTCAATTTGATGTCTCAAGGTCTGTTCGGAATGCAAAATGCACCAAACAGTACCAAGGATGCTTCATCTAAAAAAAGCTTATGATCCTGAGAACCCTTTAATGGAAGAGGTGAATTACATGGGAGAACCCTATGGAAACACCTATAATTCTTCATGGAGAAATCACCCAAATTTCTCATGGAAGGATCAACAGAGACCTCAACAAGGTTTCAACAACAATAATGGTGGAAGAAATAGGTTTAGCAATGGCAAGCCTTTTCCATCATCTTCTCAGCAACAGACAGAGAACTCTAAGCAGAACCCCTCTGACTTAGCAACCATGGTCTCTAATCTAATCAAAACCACTCAAAGTTTCATGACTGAAACAAGGTCCTCCATTAGGAATTTGGAGGCACAAGTGGGACAGCTGAGCAAGAAAATTACTGAACTCCCTCCTAGTACTCTTCCAAGTAATACAGAAGAAAATCCAAAAGGAGAGTGCAAGGCCATCAACATGGCCGAATTTGGAGAGGAAGGAGAGGAAGTGAACGCCACTGAGGAAGACCTCAATGGACGTCCACTGGCCTCTAATGAGTTCCCTAATGAGGAACCATGGGAATCTGAGGCTCAAAATGAGACCATAGAGATTCCATTGGACTTACTTCTGCCATTCATGAGCTCTGATGAGTATTCTTCCTCTGAAGAGGATGAGTATGTCACTGAAGAGCAAGTTGCTAAATACCTTGGAGCAATCATGAAGCTAAATGACAAGTTATTTGGAAATGAGACTTGGGAGAATGAACCTCCTTTGCTCACCAAATAACTGGATGACTTGTCTAGGCAGAAATTACCTCAAAAGAGGCAGGACCCTGGGAAGTTCTCCATACCTTGTACCATAGGCACCATGACCTTTAAGAAGGCTCTGTGTGACTTAGGGTCAAGTGTAAACCTCATGCCTCTCTCTGTAATGGAGAAGCTAGGGATCTTTGAGGTACAAGCTGCAAGAATCTCACTAGAGATGGCAGACAACTCAAGGAAACAAGCATATGGACTTGTAGAGGATGTTCTGGTAAGAGTTGAAGACCATTACATCCCTACTGATTTCATAGTCTTAGAGACTGGGAAATGCATGGATGAATCCATCATCCTTGGCAGACCCTTCCTAGCCACAGCAAAGGCTGTGATTGATGTTGATAGAGGTGAACTGATCATTCAAGTGAATGAAGAGTCCTTTGTGTTTAAGGCTCAAAGATATCCCTCTGTCACCATGGAGAGGAAGCATGAAGAGCTTCTCTCAAATCAGAGTCAACCTGAGCCCCCACAGTCAAACTCTAAGTTTGGTGTTGAACCCCCACATTCAAACTCTAAGTTTGGTGTTGGGAGGTTCCTGATGACAAGTCATCTTAGCCTAGTTTCACTAGTCTTTTTCTTTTGTTTTCACTTGAATTATGCACTTTCTTGAGGCTTAAGCAAGCCAATTTAGGTAGATTTTCATGTTTCCTTTGATTGAATCAACCATAGATAAATTAATGCAAATTCATGAGATTTGATGACATAATTGATGCATATTAAGATAGAATGAACATCTCATGATTTCAAGCATAGCTTTGATGTGTTTGGTTGATTTATGATAGGTGAAGAAAGCTTGGAAAAGGATTGAAGTGAGGAGGAATGGCTAGAAGCTAAGAGAAGACAATGAAACAAATGCAATTGAATCAGGAAGAATGAAGTTAGAGTTGAAGTTAGCCTCAACGTTAGCCCCCTAACTTGGAGGCTAACGTTGGAAGCTAAAAATTCCTCCCAGGGCTAGCCACGTTAGCGCCAACGTTAGCCCCCTAACTTGGAGGCTAACGTTGGCATATGAAATCTTACTCCCAGGGTGTGCAACGTTTGCGCCAACGTTAGCCCCCTAACTTGGAGGCTAACGTTGGCGCCACTCCAACTCAAAGCAAGGCCAACGTTAGGGTCAAAGTTAGCCCCCTAACGTTGGCCCAAACGTGAAGTGCAGCAAATTGGTTTTGCTGCTAGAAAAAGTTAGCCATGAAGTTAGCCCCCTAACTTTGAGGCTAACTTTAAAACCCAAATTGGCAAAACTCAATTCCGGTTCAATTGGTTCACTTGGGTTCTTCTCCAAACTTCAAGAGCAATCAATCAAAGCCTCTTTCAACCCAAATCCACCAAGAGCAAAGGCCCAGCACAAAGCTTGAAGATCAATTGAAGAAAGTGTATAAATAGGCTTAGATTCAATTTATTCGGGGAGCTTCCTTTTAGAAAGTTTTAGAGAGCTTTCTTTTCTGTTTTGGGAGCTTGAGTGCATTTGAATTTCTTAGTTTAGTTGCTTTCAATTTCAATTATACTTGTCTTGGATCTTGGGTTGGAGAATTGAAGGAATTCTGTTTCAATCTCACCTTGGATCTCTCTTTTGATTTTCACTGTTATTGAATTCCCATTTTCTGCTACTTGCTTTCTCATTTAATTCTCTTGCAATTTACAATTCCTGTGATATTGTTCTTGTTGGATCTAGGAAGGCATTGAGATCTAGACTCAGTTTCTAGTCTCTGAGACCTGAGATCCAATTTCCCATTTCAATTCTCTGCTTCTTGCTTTAATTGTTCATTTAATTTCCTGTTTCGAATCTGTTTCACCCATTCCCCAGTTACTCTTCTGTTTAATGCAATTTAAATTCTCTTTGTTTAATTTTTGCAAATCCAAGTCCCAATCCCCTTTACATTTCAAGTCATTTACAATTCTTGCCATTTAAGATTTTTGCAATTTACATTACTTGCTCTTTAAGTTTCTGCCATTTAATTTCTTGCTTCTTAAGATTCATCACTTTAATTTCTGTTTCCTTTAATTTCATGCCAATTCCCCATTCCCTTTACTTTCAAAGCAATTTAAATTCTGCAAATCATCAATCAATCAACCAAATCTTGATTCGCTTGACTAATTCAACCACTAAACTAAAATTGCTCAATCCTTCAATCCCTGTGGGATCGACCTCACACCCGTGAGTTTTTATTACTTGATGCGACCCGGTGCACTTGCCGGTTAGATTGGTGTTGTTTTTGGGAGAGATTCATTCCTCAACCAAAAATAATTTCCCATCAAGTTTTTGGCGCCGTTGCCGGGGATTGATTAGATTGACAATGATTAAGTGAGGTGGTAATTTAGATCAAGCACTTTTTCTTTATTTTTGACTAACCCACTAACTGTTTGAATTTTTGCCTAAACTAACACTAACTTTGCTCTCTCAGTAGAGTACATTGCTTTTCTGGTTCTATGTCCGTTTCTTGTTGTTCTGTACAACAAGAGCAATTTTCTTATGATTTTCTCTCAAAACCTATTAACTGTTTGACACATTGTGTCAACTAATCCTTTGACTACATTCTGGCATGAGAATATCCAATTTTCATTTGGATTGTTTGTGATTGTGCAGATCATGGAGGAAAGGAATCCTACAGCAAGAGGAGAAAAACTGAGGCATTATGATTTTCAACCTCCATAATCAAAGAGCAAGATGTCAAGCTAGTGACAATAAAAGAGCGCTTGTTGGGAGGCAACCCAACCGGAGGTAATTTTCTTTTTATATCTGTTTTAATAAAAAGGTTAATTAGTTTTATCTATATTGCAAGAAGCTAAGTTTGGTGTGGCACACCAAAACAATCTAAGGGAGAATGAAGGATTCTAAGTTTGGTGTTCCACCAAAATTCCATCATACAATATATTCTCACCTTCTGCATAATGCTAGCTTCAAGCAGTTAGACAAACTAATTAACTATTCTGCTATTTTCAGTTTTATTGCTTTTGAAAAAAAAAAAAGAATTTCACACATGGTTAATGAAACATTTGGCAAGGTACTAAGTTGATGTTCCCACACCAAAGTAAGTTCAAAAAGCCACAAATAAACCATGCAGACTAACCACTGTTTCTAAGTGCTTGGAGAACAAGCAACTTCCAATATCACTGCAGAATATCATAGAAACTTTTGGAGATTTTGAGCATCATCAACCAAAGAAGAGAAAGATGAACATGAAGGCCAGCAATGATAATGATGAGAAGGAAAGCAAGTGAACTCCAACAGGTTGTATTGTTAAGTGATATTTTACATCAAATGTTGCTGTGATTGAAAGTTAGATTGTATCCTTAATTGCCCTGTTTGTCTGCATCATATAGTTTTCTTTTTATATTCCTGCCTGCCTGCATAGCATAATCTTCCTTTATAATTCAATAAGCAAGAAGGCTTATCAGTCACAACATTCTTATCTTCAAAACTTGTTTGCACTCAATTTCAAGAATGCATCACATGAAAGTTCTTTGAAAAGAAGGATTGAGGAATAAATCAGTTTTTGAGGCAAGCAAAAGATTAGGAGAAGTGGTGGTTCTAGTTGTATGATTATGTATTGAGGTTGCATGCTTGTGAAAACTTGCATGGGAGCTCATAGGCAGGAATTGAAGTTCAAAGAAGTGTTGTGGAGATTCTCAAAAATCAATTGATCCAAGAAGCAACAAACAAAACAAAAGAAAAGAAAAAAAAAAAGAAAATACAAAAACAAAAAGACTTGGCCCAAGGCTTTGAGCATCAATTACTAGGCAGAAAGAGAAAGAAAGAAACAAAAACTCAAAGAGTTGCTATCCTAGTAAATGCTTGTGGTCGAAGTGTGTCAAGGAAAGAGGCTTGAGCAAGTAAATCCTGAGGGGTGCTTTAACACCTAATACCTTAAAACCAACTGGTTTAGGAGTATTGATTGAAAGCTTACCTAAAGAGCCGCCTTGAGACATGACACTTAGAGTCGAGGTCAAAGCACAGAAACTATAAGCTGCTTCAAGGTGATTACATATAAAGAGATACCATTTGGATGAAAATCCTAAAGACCTACGACTCCCAATATGCAAGGACTAATGAGCACTGAAACCTTTGCTTGAGCATATAATTTAGAGTTCACCCCACTGTTACTTAATCACTTCTCTCACTGTACTTTACAATTGTTCCTCAACCCATCTTAATTGAAAGAACCTTTGAGCATAGTTCATTTCTTGCTTGGGGACAAGCAAGCTTTAAGTTTGGTGTTGTGATGACAAGTCATCTTAGCCTAGTTTCACTAGTCTTTTTCTTTTGTTTTCACTTGAATTATGCACTTTCTTGAGGCTTAAGCAAGCCAATTTAGGTAGATTTTCATGTTTCCTTTGATTGAATCAACCATAGATAAATTAATGCAAATTCATGAGATTTGATGACATAATTGATGCATATTAAGATAGAATGAACATCTCATGATTTCAAGCATAGCTTTGATGTGTTTGGTTGATTTATGATAGGTGAAGAAAGCTTAGAAAAGGATTGAAGTGAGGAGGAATGGCTAGAAGCTAAGAGAAGACAATGAAACAAATGCAATTGAATCAGGAAGAATGAAGTTGGAGTTGAAGTTAGCCTCAACGTTAGCCCCCTAACTTGGAGGCTAACGTTGGAAGCTAAAAATTCCTCCCAGGGCTAGCCACGTTAGCGCCAACGTTAGCCCCCTAACTTGGAGGCTAACGTTGGCATATGAAATCTTACTCCCAGGGTGTGCAACGTTTGCGCCAACGTTAGCCCCCTAACTTGGAGGCTAACGTTGGCGCCACTCCAACTCAAAGCAAGGCCAACGTTAGGGTCAAAGTTAGCCCCCTAACGTTGGCCCAAACGTGAAGTGCAGCAAATTGGTTTTGCTGCTAGAAAAAGTTAGCCATGAAGTTAGCCCCCTAACTTTGAGGCTAACTTTAAAACCCAAATTGGCAAAACTCAATTCCGGTTCAATTGGTTCACTTGGGTTCTTCTCCAAACTTCAAGAGCAATCAATCAAAGCCTCTTTCAACCCAAATCCACCAAGAGCAAAGGCCCAGCACAAAGCTTGAAGATCAATTGAAGAAAGTGTATAAATAGGCTTAGATTCAATTTATTCGGGGAGCTTCCTTTTAGAAAGTTTTAGAGAGCTTTCTTTTCTGTTTTGGGAGCTTGAGTGCATTTGAATTTCTTAGTTTAGTTGCTTTCAATTTCAATTATACTTGTCTTGGATCTTGGGTTGGAGAATTGAAGGAATTCTGTTTCAATCTCACCTTGGATCTCTCTTTTGATTTTCACTGTTATTGAATTCCCATTTTCTGCTACTTGCTTTCTCATTTAATTCTCTTGCAATTTACAATTCCTGTGATATTGTTCTTGTTGGATCTAGGAAGGCATTGAGATCTAGACTCAGTTTTCTAGTCTCTGAGACCTGAGATCCAATTTCCCATTTCAATTCTCTGCTTCTTGCTTTAATTGTTCATTTAATTTCCTGTTTCGAATCTGTTTCACCCATTCCCCAGTTACTCTTCTGTTTAATGCAATTTAAATTCTCTTTGTTTAATTTTTGCAAATCCAAGTCCCAATCCCCTTTACATTTCAAGTCATTTACAATTCTTGCCATTTAAGATTTTTGCAATTTACATTACTTGCTCTTTAAGTTTCTGCCATTTAATTTCTTGCTTCTTAAGATTCATCACTTTAATTTCTGTTTCCTTTAATTTCATGCCAATTCCCCATTCCCTTTACTTTCAAAGCAATTTAAATTCTGCAAATCATCAATCAATCAACCAAATCTTGATTCGCTTGACTAATTCAACCACTAAACTAAAATTGCTCAATCCTTCAATCCCTGTGGGATCGACCTCACACCCGTGAGTTTTTATTACTTGATGCGACCCGGTGCACTTGCCGGTTAGATTGGTGTTGTTTTTGGGAGAGATTCATTCCTCAACCAAAAATAATTTCCCATCAAGTTTTTGGCGCCGTTGCCGGGGATTGATTAGATTGACAATGATTAAGTGAGGTGGTAATTTAGATCAAGCACTTTTTCTTTATTTTTGACTAACCCACTAACTGTTTGAATTTTTGCCTAAACTAACACTAACTTTGCTCTCTCAGTAGAGTACATTGCTTTTCTGGTTCTATGTCCGTTTCTTGTTGTTCTGTACAACAAGAGCAATTTTCTTATGATTTTCTCTCAAAACCTATTAACTGTTTGACATTGTGTCAACTAATCCTCTGACTACATTCTGGCATGAGAATATCCAATTTTCATTTGGATTGTTTGTGATTGTGCAGATCATGGAGGAAAGGAATCCTACAGCAAGAGGAGAAAAACTGAGGCATTATGATTTTCAACCTCCATAATCAAAGAGCAAGATGTCAAGCTAGTGACAATAAAAGAGCGCTTGTTGGGAGGCAACCCAACCGGAGGTAATTTTCTTTTTATATCTGTTTTAATAAAAAGGTTAATTAGTTTTATCTATATTGCAAGAAGCTAAGTTTGGTGTGGCACACCAAAACAATCTAAGGGAGAATGAAGGATTCTAAGTTTGGTGTTCCACCAAAATTCCATCATACAATATATTCTCACCTTCTGCATAATGCTAGCTTCAAGCAGTTAGACAAACTAATTAACTATTCTTCTATTTTCAGTTTTATTGCTTTTGAAAAAAAAAAAAAAAAGAATTTCACACATGGTTAATGAAAACATTTGGCAAGGTACTAAGTTTGGTGTTCCCACACCAAAGTAAGTTCAAAAAGCCACAAATAAACCATGCAGACTAACCACTGTTTCTAAGTGCTTGGAGAACAAGCAACTTCCAATATCACTGCAGAATATCATAGAAACTTTTGGAGATTTTGAGCATCATCAACCAAAGAAGAGAAAGATGAACATGAAGGCCAGCAATGATAATGATGAGAAGGAAAGCAAGTGAACTCCAACAGGTTGTATTGTTAAGTGATATTTTACATCAAATGTTGCTGTGATTGAAAGTTAGATTGTATCCTTAATTGCCCTGTTTGTCTGCATCATATAGTTTTCTTTTTATATTCCTGCCTGCCTGCATAGCATAATCTTCCTTTATAATTCAATAAGCAAGAAGGCTTATCAGTCACAACATTCTTATCTTCAAAACTTGTTTGCATTCAATTTCAAGAATGCATCACATGAAAGTTCTTTGAAAAGAAGGATTGAGGAATAAATCAGTTTTTGAGGCAAGCAAAAGATTAGGAGAAGTGGTGGTTCTAGTTGTATGATTATGTATTGAGGTTGCATGCTTGTGAAAACTTGCATGGGAGCTCATAGGCAGGAATTGAAGTTCAAAGAAGTGTTGTGGAGATTCTCAAAAATCAATTGATCCAAGAAGCAGCAAACAAAACAAAAGAAAAGAAAAAAAAAAAAGAAAATACAAAAACAAAAAGACTTGGCCCAAGGCTTTGAGCATCAATTACTAGGCAGAAAGAGAAAGAAAGAAACAAAAACTCAAAGAGTTGCTATCCTAGTAAATGCTTGTGGTCGAAGTGTGTCAAGGAAAGAGGCTTGAGCAAGTAAATCCTGAGGGGTGCTTTAACACCTAATACCTTAAAACCAACTGGTTTAGGAGTATTGATTGAAAGCTTACCTAAAGAGCCGCCTTGAGACATGACACTTAGAGTCGAGGTCAAAGCACAGAAACTATAAGCTGCTTCAAGGTGATTACATATAAAGAGATACCATTTGGATGAAAATCCTAAAGACCTACGACTCCCAATATGCAAGGACTAATGAGCACTGAAACCTTTGCTTGAGCATATAATTTAGAGTTCACCCCACTGTTACTTAATCACTTCTCTCACTGTACTTTACAATTGTTCCTCAACCCATCTTAATTGAAAGAACCTTTGAGCATAGTTCATTTCTTGCTTGGGGACAAGCAAGCTTTAAGTTTGGTGTTGTGATGACAAGTCATCTTAGCCTAGTTTCACTAGTCTTTTTCTTTTGTTTTCACTTGAATTATGCACTTTCTTGAGGCTTAAGCAAGCCAATTTAGGTAGATTTTCATGTTTCCTTTGATTGAATCAACCATAGATAAATTAATGCAAATTCATGAGATTTGATGACATAATTGATGCATATTAAGATAGAATGAACATCTCATGATTTCAAGCATAGCTTTGATGTGTTTGGTTGATTTATGATAGGTGAAGAAAGCTTGGAAAAGGATTGAAGTGAGGAGGAATGGCTAGAAGCTAAGAGAAGACAATGAAACAAATGCAATTGAATCAGGAAGAATGAAGTTGGAGTTGAAGTTAGCCTCAACGTTAGCCCCTAACTTGGAGGCTAACGTTGGAAGCTAAAAATTCCTCCCAGGGCTAGCCACGTTAGCGCCAACGTTAGCCCCCTAACTTGGAGGCTAACGTTGGCATATGAAATCTTACTCCCAGGGTGTGCAACGTTTGCGCCAACGTTAGCCCCCTAACTTGGAGGCTAACGTTGGCGCCACTCCAACTCAAAGCAAGGCCAACGTTAGGGTCAAAGTTAGCCCCCTAACGTTGGCCCAAACGTGAAGTGCAGCAAATTGGTTTTGCTGCTAGAAAAAGTTAGCCATGAAGTTAGCCCCCTAACTTTGAGGCTAACTTTAAAACCCAAATTGGCAAAACTCAATTCCGGTTCAATTGGTTCACTTGGGTTCTTCTCCAAACTTCAAGAGCAATCAATCAAAGCCTCTTTCAACCCAAATCCACCAAGAGCAAAGGCCCAGCACAAAGCTTGAAGATCAATTGAAGAAAGTGTATAAATAAGCTTAGATTCAATTTATTCGGGGAGCTTCCTTTTAGAAAGTTTTAGAGAGCTTTCTTTTCTATTTTGGGAGCTTGAATGCATTTGAATTTCTTAGTTTAGTTGCTTTCAATTTCAATTATACTTGTCTTGGATCTTGGGTTGGAGAATTGAAGGAATTCTGTTTCAATCTCACCTTGGATCTCTCTTTTGATTTTCACTGTTATTGAATTCCCATTTTCTGCTACTTGCTTTCTCATTTAATTCTCTTGCAATTTACAATTCCTGTGATATTGTTCTTGTTGGATCTAGGAAGGCATTGAGATCTAGACTCAGTTTTCTAGTCTCTGAGACCTGAGATCCAATTTCCCATTTCAATTCTCTGCTTCTTGCTTTAATTGTTCATTTAATTTCCTGTTTCGAATCTGTTTCACCCATTCCCCAGTTACTCTTCTGTTTAATGCAATTTAAATTCTCTTTGTTTAATTTTTGCAAATCCAAGTCCCAATCCCCTTTACATTTCAAGTCATTTACAATTCTTGCCATTTAAGATTTTTGCAATTTACATTACTTGCTCTTTAAGTTTCTGCCATTTAATTTCTTGCTTCTTAAGATTCATCACTTTAATTTCTGTTTCCTTTAATTTCATGCCAATTCCCCATTCCCTTTACTTTCAAAGCAATTTAAATTCTGCAAATCATCAATCAATCAACCAAATCTTGATTCGCTTGACTAATTCAACCACTAAACTAAAATTGCTCAATCCTTCAATCCCTGTGGGATCGACCTCACACCCGTGAGTTTTTATTACTTGATGTGACCCGGTGCACTTGCCGGTTAGATTGGTGTTGTTTTTGGGAGAGATTCATTCCTCAACCAAAAATAATTTCCCATCAGTTCCAACATTGCTCTGAGCATTTGTGAGGCTCCATGAGAGCCCTCTGTCAAGCTACTAACATTAAAGAAGCGCTTGTTGGGAGGCAACCCAATGTTATATTTTATCTATTTTCTTCTGTTATTTTATGTTTTTTGTAGGTTGATGATCATAAGAAGTCACAAAATCAATTGAAAAAGCAAAAACAGAATGAAAAACAGGAAGAAAAACAGCACACCCTGGAGGAAGAACCTACTGGCGTTTAAACGCCAGTAAGGCTAGCAGGTGGGCGTTTAACGCCTAGTCTGGCACCATTCTGGGCGTTTAACGCCAGAAAGGGGCACCAGACTGGCGTTAAACGCCAGAAAAGGGCAAGAACCTGGCGTTAAACGCCAGAAAGGGGCACCAGCCCGGCGTTTAACGCCAGAATTGGCTCAAAACGTGATTTTGCATGCCATTTGGTGCAGGGATGACTTTTCCTTGACACCTCAGGATCTGTGGACCCCACAGGATCCCCACCAACCCCACCACTCTCTCTCTTCTTCACCCATTCACCAATCACCTCAATACCGCTTCCCCAAAAACCCTTCACCTATCAAATCCCATCTTTCTCTTCACCACTCACATCCATCCTTCATAAAACCCCACCTACCTCACCCTTCAAATTCAAACCACTTTCCCTCCCAAACCCACCCATACATGACCGAACCATGAGCCCCCCCTCTCCTATATATACTCTCTTCTTTCTTCTTTTGCTCGAGGACGAGCAAACCTTTTAAGTTTGGTGTGGTAAAAGCATTGCTTTTTGTTTTTCCATAACCATTTATGGCATCCAAGGCTGGAGAAACCTCTAGAAAGAGGAAAGGGAAGGCAAAAGCTTCCACCTCCGAGTCATGGGAGATAGAGAGATTCATCTCAAGGGTGCATCAAGACCACTTCTATGAAGTCGTGGCCTTGAAGAAGGTGATCCCCGAGGTCCCTTTTTCACTCAAAAAGAGTGAATATCCGGAGATCCGACATGAGATCCGAAGAAGAGGTTGGGAAGTTCTCACCAACCCCATTCAACAAGTCGGAATCTTAATGGTTCAAGAGTTCTATGCCAATGCATGGATCACCAAGAACCATGATCAAAGTGTGAACCCGGATCCAAAGAATTGGCTTACAATGGTTCGGGGGAAATACTTAGATTTTAGTCCGGAAAATGTAAGGTTGGCATTCAACTTGCCCATGATGCAAAGAGATTAACATCCTTACACTAGAAGGGTCAACTTTGATCAAAGGTTGGACCAAGTCCTCACTGACATTTGTGAAGAGGGCGCCCAATGGAAGAGAGATTCAAGAGGGAAGCCGGTTCAATTGAGAAGGCATGACCTCAAGCCCGTGGCTAAAGGATGGTTGGAGTTTATCAAACGCTCAATCATTCCCACTAGCAACCGGTCCGAAGTTACTCTAGACCGGGCCATCATGATTCATAGCATCATGATTAGAGAAGAAGTGGAAGTTCATGAGGTTATAGCCCAAGAACTTTATAAGGTGGCGGACATGTCCTCTACCTTAGCAAGGTTAGCCTTTCCTCACCTCATTTGTCACCTCTGTTATTCAGTTGGAATTGACATAAAGGGAGACATCCCCATTGATGAGGACAAGCCCATCACTAAGAAGAGGATGGAGCAAACAAGAGACCCCTCTCATCATGAGATCCCTGAGATGCCTCAAGGGATGCACTTTCCTCCACAAGACTATTGGGAGCAACTAAACACCTCCCTAGGAGAATTGAGTTCCAACATGGGACAACAAAGGGTGGAGCATCAAGAACACTCCATTCTCCTCCATGAAATTAGAGAAGATCAAAGAATAATGAGAGAGGAGCAACAAAGACAAGGAAGAGACATTGAGGAGCTCAAGCACTCCATAAGACCCTCAAGAGGAAGAACAAGCCGCCATCACTAAGGTGGACCCGTTCTTTAATTTCCTTGTTCTTTATTTTCTTGTTTTTCGAATTTTAGTGCTTATGTTTATCTATGTTTGTGTCTTATGATCATTAGTGTCTTAGTGTCTATGCATTTAAAGTTATGAATGTCCTATGAATCCATCACCTTTCTTAAATAAACATTGTTCTTAATTGAAAAAGATAAGAATTGCATGAATTTTGAATTTTATAACAGATTAATTAGTTTGATGTGGTGGCAACACTTTTGTTCTCTGAATGTATGCTTAAACAGTGCATATGTCTTTTGAATTTGTGGTTCATGAATGTTGGCTCTTGAAAGAATGATGAAAAAGGAGACATGTTACTGAGGATCTGAAAAATCATAAAAATGATTCTTGAAGCAAGAAAAAGCAGTGAATACAAAAAAAAAAGAAAAAGAAAAAGAAAGAAAAAGAAAGAAATAAAGTTGTGATCCAAGGCAATAAGAGTGTGCTTAAGAACCCTGGACACCTCTAATTGGGGACTTTAGCGAAGCTGAGTCACAATCTGAAAAGGTTCACCCAATTATGTGTCTGTGGCATGTATGTATCCGGTGGTAATACCGGAAGACAGAGTGCTTTGGGCCACGGCCAAGACTCAATAAGTAGCTGTGTTCAAGAATCATCATACTTAACTAGGAGAATCAATAACACTATCTGGATTCTGAGTTCCTAAAGAAGCCAATCATTCTGAATTTCAAAGGATAGAGTGAGATGCCAAAACTATTCAGAGGCAAAAAGCTAAAAGCCCCGCTCATCTAATTGATACTGATCTTGATAGATGTTTTTAGAATTCATTGCATATTCTCTTCTTTTTATCTTATTTGATCTTCAGTGGCTTGAGGACAAGCAACAATTTAAGTTTGGTGTTGTGATGAGCGGATAATTTGTACGCTTTTTGGCATTGTTTTTAGTATGTTTTTAGTAGTTTTAGTTGAGTTCTTAGTATATTTTTATTAGTTTTTAGTTAAAATTCACTTTTCTGGACTTTACTATGAGTTTGTGTGTTTTTCTATGATTTCAGGTATTTTCTGGCTGAAATTGAGGGACCTGAGCAAAAATTTGATTCAGAGACTGAAAAGGACTGCAGATGCTGTTGGATTCTGACCTCCCTGCACTCGAAGTGGATTTTCTGGAGCTACATAAGCCCAATTGGCGCGCTCTCAACGGCGTTGGAAAGTAGACATCCTGGGCTTTCCAGCAAAATATGATAGTCCATACTTTGCCCAAGATTTGATGGCCCAAACCGGCGTTCAAAGTCACCTACAGAATTTCCAGCGTTAAACGCCGGAACTGGCACCAAAATGGGAGTTAAACGCCCAAACTGGCACCAAAGCTGGCGTTTAACTCCAAGAAGAGTCTCTACACGAAAAATGCTTCATTGCTCAGCCCAAGCACACACCAAGTGGGCCCGGAAGTGGATTTTTATGTCATTTACTCATCTTTGTAATCCTTAGGCTACTAGTTCCCTATAAGTAGAACTTTTTACTATTGTATTTAACATCTTGAGATCTTTGAATCTTTTGATCACTGGGAGGCTGGCCTCACGGCCATGCCTAGACCTTGTTCTTATGTATTTTCAACGGTGGAGTTTCTACACACCATAGATTAAGGTGTGGAGCTCTGCTGTACCTCGAGTATTAATGCAATTACTATTGTTCTTCTATTCAATTCCGCTTGTTCTTTGTCCAAGATATCACTTGTTCTTCAACTTGATGAATGTGATGATCCGTGACACTCATCATCATTCTCACCTATGAACGTGTGACTGACAACCACCTCCGTTCTACCTTAGATTGGGTGAATATCTCTTGGATTCTTTAACCGGAATCTTCGTGGTATAGGCAAGAACTGATGGCGGCATTTGGTGCACGAAATTGCAATCACACTTTTGCAATCCCGCACAACTAACCAGCAAGTGCACTGGGTCGTCCAAGTAATACCTTGCGTGAGCAAGGGTCGATCCCACGGAGATTGTCGGCTTGAAGCAAGCTATGGTTACCTTGTAAGTCTTAGTCAGGATATCAGAAATTATCAGGATTGATTGTAAAAAGCAAAAGAACATGAAAAAGGTACTTGTTTTGCAGTAATGGAGAATGGGCTGAGGCTTTGGAGATGCTCCATCTTCCGAATCTCTGCTTTCCTACTGTCATCTTCATCAAACACGCAAGGCTCCTTCCATGGCAAGCTGTATGTAGGGTTTCACCGTTGTCAGTGGCTACCTCCCATCCTCTCATTGGAAATACGTCCCTGATGCTCTGTCACAGCATCGGCTATCCATCTGTCGGTTCTCAATCAGGCCGGAATAGAATCCAGCGATTCTTTTGCGTCTGTCACTAACGCCCCGCCTTCAGGAGTTTGAAGCACGTCACAGTCATTCAATCATTGAGTCCTACTCAGAATACCACAGACAAGGTTTAGACCTTCCGGACTCTCTTGAATGCCGCCATCAGTTCTAGCTTATACCACGAAGATTGAGATTAAAGAATCCAAGAGATACCTACTTAATCTAAGGTAGAACAGAGGTGGTTGTCAGGCACATGTTCATGGTTGAGAATGATGATGAGTGTCACGGATCATCACATTCATCCGGGTTAGGAGCAAGTGATATCTTAGAATGGAAGCAAGCATGATTGAATAAGAAACAGTAGTAATTGCATTAATCCATCAAGACACAGCAGAGCTCCTCACCCCCAACCATGGGGTTTAGAGACTCATGCTGTGGAAAGTACACAAGAAACGTGTAAAAAATGTCATGAGGTCATAAGGTACCGATTACAATGTCAAAAGATCCTATTAATAGTAAAAGCTAGTATCCTAAGGTTTACAGAAATGAGTAAATGACAGAAAAATCCACTTCCGGGCCCACTTGGTGTGTGCTTGGGCTGAGCAATGAAGTAATTTCGTGTAGAGACCTTTTCTGGAGTTAAACGCCAGCTTTCATGCCAGTTTGGGCGTTTAACTCCAAATTTTATTCCAGTTCCGGCGTTTAACGCTGGAATTTCTGATGCTGATTTGCTACGCCGGTTTGGGCCATCAAATCTTGGGCAAAGTATGGACTATCATATATTGCTGGAAAGCCCAGGATGTCTACTTTCCAATGCCGTTGAGAGCGCGCCAATTGGGCTTCTGTAGCTCCAGAAAATCCACTTCGAGTGCAGGGAGGTCAGAATCCAACAGCATCTGCAGTCCTTTTCAGTCTCCGGATCAGATTTTTGCTCAGAACCTTCAATTTCAGCCAGAAAATACCTGAAATCACAGAAAAACACACAAACTCATAGTAAAGTCCAGAAAAGTGAATTTTAAATAAAAACTAATAAAAATATAATAAAAACTAACTAAAAGATACTAAAAACATACTAAAAATACTGCCAAAAAGCGTATAAATTATCCGCTCATCACAACACCAAACTTAAATTGTTGCTTGTCCCCAAGCAACTGAAAATCAAAATAGGATAAAAAGAAGAGAATGTACTATAGACTCCAAAATATCAAAGAAACATAGTTCCAATTAGATGAGCGGGACTAGTAGCTTTTTGCCTCCGAACAGTTTTGGCATCTCACCCTATCCTCTGAAATTCAGAATGATTGGCTTCTTTAGGAACTCAGTCTCCAGATAGTGTTATTGATTCTCCTAGTTTAAGTATGATGATTCTTGAACACAGCTACTTTATGAGTCTTGGCTGTAGCCCAAAGCACTCTGTTTTCCAGTATTACCACTGGATACATACATGCCACAGACACATAATTGGGTGAACCCTTTCAGATTGTGACTCAGCTTTGCTAGAGTCCCCAATTAGAGGTGTCCAGGGTTCTTAAGCACACTCTTTTTGCCTTGGATCACAACTTTATTTCTTTCTTTTTCTTTTCTTTTTTTTTTCGAAAATTTGTTTTCTCTTTTTTTTTTTCACTGCTTTTTCTTGCTTCAAGAATCATTTTTATGATTTTTCAGATCCTCAATAACATGTCTCTTTTTTCATCATTCTTTCAAGAGCCAACAATTTTAACATTCATGAATAACAAATTCAAAAGACATATGCACTGTTCAAGCATTCATTCAGAAAACAAAAAGTATTGTCACCACATCAAACTAATTCAACTAGTTTCAGAGATAAATTTTGAAATCCTGTACTTCTTGTTCTTTTGTGATTAAAGCATTTTTCATTTAAGAGAGGTGATGGATTTATAGGACATTCATAGCTTTAAGGCAGAATATTTAAATTTTATTAATTATGAACTAAGAACAAGACTCAAAACTAAATATAAGATTAAACTAGAAAATAAAGATAGAGAACAAAATAAAAAAAAACGCAAAAACATAGGCTACTAATGATAGAGGTTTTCACAGAGTTAGGACTCAACAACCTTGACTTTGAGAAGTGGATGCTCCCTCAGCTTGAGAGGAGAGCTTTTGGCGTTTCAATTCTTGGATTTCACGCCCCTGCTTCTCTTATTCCTTCAGCAATTTGCAGATCATGCAGTTCTGATTCTGCTGTTCTTCCTTCAGTTGCTCCATAGTCTCTTGCAACTTGTTAATGGTTGCTTCTAGGCTGGCCCAGTAGCCAATTTCAGGGAATTCAGGGAGGAACTCATGCGCCCTCCTCTTAATAGAGTTGTCTTGCACTTGTCCTTCCATTGACTTCTTGGTGATTGGATGTTCAATGGGTATGAACTCATCTACTCCCATCTTTACCCCAGCCTCTTTACAGAGCAAGGAGATCAAGCTTGGGTAAGCCAATTTGGCTTCAGTGGAGTTCTTATTTGCAATTGTGTAGATCTCACAAGCAATCACATGATGCACCTCCACTGCTTTTCCAAGCATAATGCAATGAATCATCACTGCTCTCTTGATAGTAACCTCAGAACGGTTGCTAGTGGGCAGTATGGAACGCCCAATGAAGTCTAGCCAACCTCTTGCAATTGGTTTGAGGTCTCCCCTCTTGAGTTGGTTTGGGACACCCTTAGAATTGGTTATCCACTTAGTTCCAGGGAGGCATATGTCCTCTAGGACTTGATCCAACCCTTTGTCCACTCTCACCATCCTCCTATTAAAGGAGTCAGGATCATCT